>NW_017259319.1:688968-703803 GCF_001594045.1 Atta colombica
CTCTCTCTCTCTCTCTCTCTCTCTCTCTCTCTCTCTCTCCCCCTCTCTTGTCGTTTCCCTTGGCAACAAACCGCCCTTCGTCAACCCCCCGCTTTAATCCCCCAACATTGCCAACTTTTCAAAACACTACACTCTGAAATCGCACGAGAATTATGATATTTCACACATTGCAATATAGTATTTCGAGTTTATAGCAAGAAATGATCACAGCAGATGAAAGTATTGCACGACTGGTGAAGAAATATCTGAATATAAAATACGCGATTATTATTATAATTGGAGATAACAATTGTAGAATGGAAATTCGTGAAAAAAGAGAGTTAAGCATAGGTACTTTCTCATAATTTAGGAATCTTATTATGCATATCGCTTGTCTTTCAATGCATCTGAAAATTATATCTTCTATGGCATAGTATTATTATTTCAAAATGATTATTTCAAAATGACCGACCTAGATTCAAACGAGATTGAGTGAAACTGGAATTCGGTAACCCAATTTGATGGAGAATAATAAATTTTGATTTGAAGAGGGAGATCGGCTTGGAAAGTTTACAGATGTAATATCAAGTGCTGTAATGTGAGAGATTGCACAGCACGTCACGACAAAACCATGGCGTGAATGCTATAATTATAGTGCGGTTGGCAACGACGCCCTGTCTGTCCTCTCGACGTGCACGTGTCTGACGCGGCCTGGTGTACGTCCGATCGTTATTGTGGAAGTAACCACCCGCTGTTGTCCTGCGATGGTCCCGAAGAGAAAAACGCGTCGGGCGGAAGTCACGAAAAAGCTGCGAAGTGCAGTCGACGACACTTTCTCGACGATCCCTCCCACGAATCTCGTCGTGAACACGTCGTCACGCGAGGAGGGTTGCGAAGAGATGAAAAGGGAAATGAGAGCGGTACCCTCTCCCTAACACCCTCCGGTTTTTGAGAGGGCAGAAAAAGATTCAATTAAAGAGAGCCGCTTTGGAAACTGGAATTTTTCGTCGAATAGTTAACGTCGTTAACGTCGAATACGAACTTTAGAATTTAAAAGTTGTTTTTTAATTCCCTCGAGTGGCTGCGTATGCTGGAAAGTAGGTTTTGTTGCTGAGTACTTTTTTGTTCCTGATTCTCAGTTGTGAATATGTTGTTGATTTTATCGGAATGTAAATCTGACAAAAATAAGGAAAACATTGCAATGTTATAGAAATGAATTTTTTAATAAAAAAGATTTGTACAAATATATATCCTCAAGCGAATAATAATTATTTGAAATAGTTATTCGTAATCTTCAAGATGTAATTTGAAAAAAAAATTGCAAATGTTCGCATGATACAGACATCTCTCTCTTTCACTAAATATAAGTTATTAGTTAGTATTAGTTTATTATTTTATCGTATGTTATTTTTAAACGAGAAAATATAAACATTTTCATATGATCCATTGAGTGTTCAATTAAATAATAACGTATGAATTCAACACGTTCGATTATATGTCACATCAAATGATTGAATCGAAAACGTTTATAAAATAATGAGCTTGAAGTGGTCTTTTAGAAAATAGAACGCAACGAATATTCGAGTATTCGATATATTTAGAACGTTGCTATCATATTTGGTTATCCGATTTTAATAATTAAAACAGGAAATAGGATGCGTTGAAAGTTCGGCCTGATGCATCTGGCGGTGCGTTAATTGAAGGATGAAGGATAAGTGATCTATGAACCATTAAATTGTCTGATCGGCATTTTAACCGAGTCGGTGGAGAATGCGTGACAAACGAGCGTCGCGTCGATGTCACGAGCAGAGAGATCAATTCATAGCGATTTATGATCTACGAGCAATGCTGATACTGCGAGGAATATATGTTTCTGAAGGAAAGATAAATTTTAACACGATTATGTGTTAAACAGAGATGAGTGAAGAAAACCATATTCATCAAGACGAGCCTTAATGCTTAATAATATTTTTGTGTGACTTTTTACAATTTCAAGCAAACTGAGCGCCAATTATTTATCGGTCTTGAAATATATCTTAGAACTGGGGCACGTAATATCATAAATTAAATTGACAAGCTATTTAATATTACTGATACTCTAACAAACATCTTTAAAGCATTGTAAATAATTTATTGCGAAAGATATCATCTCCAAGATTCAAACCTGAATCTCCCAAATTTTATGCGCAAATACTAATTATAAAACCCCTCAATCCTTTTTTATTTAACAAAGATTATATCATTTATATGTTTTATTAATGTAATTTATATACATACAATTTTTTTCTTATATCTATCGTTTTCGTACACTAGGATTAAATTTTACACATGTAAATACGATAGTGTAAAGATTATTTGCGGACTAGTGTCTGACCAGAATCACATTTTGCAAATTTGATCGCTCTTATCTGACTTCTCAATTAACCGATTCAATTGCTTTCAACTATCCGCATCCGGATCGCCCGTTCGGTCGATCCGGACATCTCGAGATATCGCCGCCGGAACAATTCGTGAACGCGCCATGAATATAGAGTAAATAGTTCCGTACAGTTATTATTACACGCGTTATTAGGATCGCAGCCGCAGGAATATTGAAACGTATGCTTGCATACGAGATATTTGTAAGTGGAGAGTTAGCGATCATGCGATTCGGATCGCCCAGACAATTCCGCCATATTGCGGATCCGTGCCGAAAATATTTTCGCGTTGATTCACTCTTAGTACGATTCACTCTTAACACAATAGTTAGGGTAATTACAACGAGTGGGCACGGATGCAGACTCACCTCGGAGATTAAAAATTGCTGACGTCCCGGCGTCCCTTAATCCACAAAAGTGCACTCTACGATACAAAATTCGCGTTTTTAAACGTAATTACTCATCATCCTCTGCTATCATTAATAATTTTTTGTGTGCCTTTATTACAATTGTTGAAAAGTCACGATATCAATGTATCTGAGATAAATAAATTCGGATTGATAAATAAATTGCGATTGATAAAATGTTTACGCGATCTTTTCTATTAATTTTTCATTTCTGGTTTTTCAAAATTACTATCTTTAATCAATACAGACAAACATTTTCAGTAAACAATAATTATTATAAGTCTCTGTGATTTTTCCTGTTAATGTACAAAAGGAAAATTCGCTCTCTCACAAGTTTTTGTTTGTCGACAAGTCTCACTAAATTCTCTTCTATTTTTTTTTCTTCGCTGACGTTCGTGTAGCTCGTAAAACAAAACGCGATCGACGGTTTTCCGAGACGTCTGCGTCGGAAATTTCGATCGATGGGGCGCATTTAAGCGGTGGACAAAGCGCTTTCGGAAAATAAGCCGCGAGTTTTTCTCGCTCGGTGAGTCAGAAGTTTAAGTGGCCGAGCGCGAAAGTAGAAAGAGAAAGAGGAAAAAAAGATCCATTTCGGACCGAGAATACGAGAAAGAGAATAAGGACGGTACGAATGGGCTTTGACTTTCTATATTTGCGGAGAGAGACCGGCTCAGGATTCGCGCGCGTGGAAACCTTTCATTAATTTCACAAAGGACGCTACTTGACCCCTTAACCGTTGCCAGCGATTCTTACATTTCTTTTTTTCTTTCGAGAGAGAGAGAGAGAGAGAGAGAGAGAGAGAGCGCTTACTCCTGCCAAGAAATTGGATAAAGCGCAATAGCAACGAGCGGCTTACGCTTAACTCGTTAAACGCAAGCCGGACGAACGTGGAAACTTGTATTTCCGCACAATCAGCGCCGAACGTAGCATTTAGCAAATAAGATTCAAACTGTTGCTATAAATAAGAATCAAGCGGTCGCATTAGCGTTAAACCTGGGAAGCGTAATACTCTCTCTAAAAGTAAATCAGTGACTTCAGTGCTATACTTGCAACTGATGAAATCATCAACGAATATTTACCCTTTTTTAGTAATAATATACTGATTCGCTTTTATATTTTCATTGTACATTATTTTTAAACGTATTGTTCGAGTTCATGTTTTTTTTAACATTACATTATTTTAATTATTTGTATATAATGTCTAATTTTAATTCTTATATGTTTTTATTATACTTCATTCTATTTATATAACTTAATGAAAGACAAGAATGGAATACAGTTACTTTTACGAAAGCCGATCCGATTAAAATGAAACGACATCTTTCGTAGACGAAAATGGAAAATCGACATATTTAATCCACTCGGTCGTGCTCGTTTGTAATTTTCACTAGGGAGTGGTGGCCTTCTCTCTTATTTACATGTACTTACACTATCAGTTTCTATTCGCGGCACGATTCGCCGGTCCCAACTAACTGAATTCGCCAAATTCTCAATCGAAAGTCAATAATTGCACAGTTGGATTTGAACTCGTGTAATTCGACTGTGATCGGGGGAACATCGGTTAATCTCGACCAGGTACACAGAGCCGAGGCGCTTTTGTACAACATTTTCGCTTTATCTTCACGCCGCCACACGTTGAGGAATCCTCATAGTTTCTCTCATCGCGAACTGCCATTAATGTAAATATTGTCTCAGCGCGTTAGTTAACCGCGTTCACCTCGTCTATTCGACACGTTCCCAAGTATTTCATTTATTTTTTCACGCTAGTTTATCTATCTTCTATGTTCGATTAATAATATTCACTCGGTTGATTTGCCACACGGCGAAAATTTCTCACCCTTCAATCGCTAATCTGATTTGCTTCACGAGAATTCGATTTTCATATTCAAGTCTTGGTAACCGAAAAGAAATTTTCACCGAGAAAAAAGGTGGAGATTTCCATATTTATTTCTTCTTATACCTCTTTCATACCTTCTTCATTATTATATATTTTTTAATCGTGATCAATAATCGAAATTAATATCAGAAATTGCAATATCACAGCTTAATGTTATTTGAAAAACATTTCTATTATGATACATACATATCATTAAATATGAGGAGATTTCATTATATTATATTGGTCGATTTTTCTTGTTATATAATAAAGAGAATGATTAATAACTCTATCGATTTAATGTAGCACAAAAAACTTTCGATGAATTGGTTACCATTAATTCCATTAGGTGCTCCTCGTTACTAATTCAAAGAATTCAGAAGAATAAATCACAAATCCATTGGGTTGCGAATAAAATTGTATATATTAGATACGTTGTTTAAATTTTATTTAATTATTAAGAAATAAATATTACATAATTTAACTCTTATTGAGTATAGGATAAATATTTATAATAACAGTTATTAGTCGCGTGATGTAATTCTAAAATTATTAAGCCTTTGGTCGGTAAATGGCTCGTGAATTATATTGGCGACAACGTTAAGTTTCAATTATTACAATTTCTTCTCCGCGAAAATTACAGTCCGCGGTAATGACTAAAAGGAACAGATTACAAGGCTCGTTACTTTCCCGCGATGTCGATAAATTTCCAAAGGCCCTCGTAAACTAAATGGAGCTTAAAATTTTTCGCCCGAGCTTTTCTCGCATTGACGTTCTATATAATTCAACGTCTACTATGTCCATCGACACGTCGAATAATAGAGAAGCTTTCTGTGCCGAAAATAATTCGTCGTAATCCGTTTAATATAGTGCGTTTGAGATTACGAGTCGAGCTGCGGCTCGCTAATGGCGAAATTTTTTGCTCGCGTTAACGATGGCGCGAGTGATTAATAAAGTGCAAGAGCGCGCGGTGCGGAGAGCGATTGGCTTGAATCGCCCTCGAAACAATCGTATCGCAAACTCGTTTTATCAATGACTACGCCTCCCGTGCACCTGTACGCCGCTGTAGCCTATATTTTTATCGCCACTTTTGCTCGCGCGTTTGTTCACATTACGAAGTGGGACTTTTATTCTTCGATAAATCTCATAAATCAAGGCGAAAAGTTTCCCCGACATCTAAGTGAATTGGACATTTGAAAAATAACGCGAGTTAAGCGAGGTAAGTGCGTATGCGGGACAAGTATGTAGGGTGATTGAGAGTTACTGAGCACCTCTCTTCCAACTTTGGATAGAGATTGCTCTAACTTCTCTAAGGTGGAGGACTGGAGAGTAAAATAGCATTAAATTTATTAAAGAAGTATGAAGATATTACATGCTCTCGCTCTCTACGTGCACTTAGTTTCACGCGTTCTAAGTCATTGTTACTGTCAAAAAGTTGCATCGTAATAGTCGAAGATTTTGTAGAAACCGAGATGGTTCATCAGTTTCGGATCCAGTCAAGTTCGTTCAAACTATCGACTAAAAGATATTGTTTCTCAGTTTGATGAATGCGGTAATAAAATCGTCCGCCGTGGTCGTATCATTTCGATCGTCATTTTGATATTTATTCTCATGTTTCTTGCGTTTACAGTGAATAGACAATAATAGTGAAACGCTCCGATCGAAGTATCAAAACATAATAATAAAAATAAAGAATAGAACGTACGCGCGAGAGATGAAAGTAGGCCGCTTGTACATGTATATGGCGCGGAAAAACAGCGGGAGTCCTTGAACGCGCACAAAGGAAACGTAACTTCCGGGCCCGGTGCCGATAAAAGAGTGCAAAATCGGCTCGCCTACGCTGTCGTCGTCGATGTAACTTTTGAAAACTGGTTATGAAACGCGAGTCCTCTCGCGTATAAATATCTATAAACACCGTGTATTTGCCCGCACAGAGAAGCACCTGTCTCCAGGTGAGCGCGCATCGTCGCTACGGAATAAATTCGCGAATGCGAACGCAAGAGCGTGCATTCAGTACGGAATAGTATCCCATAACGGAGATATTGCAATCTTTGGAAAATAATATTTATTGTGTCGCGGAAAAACTTGCGAGTATTTTTACGCGAAACCCGAGGAGAAATGAAATACGGCGACGCGCGCGCGTTTAACGAAGCGCGGTTACGTCACGTAACTGCAAAATTGTCTCAGGATTCTTCCATTGTTCTGTCTTTTGTCGTAAATATTTTACACTTCTAAACGTATATATAGTTTATTTAGACAGTTTATTTGCGATATATTTAATAATGCATTTAATTTCTCGCTACTTTCGAATCGAAAATATTAAAAGGCAGCGAATATTTTCTACAGATACGAAAGCGTTTTGCTGTTTTTAGTTTCACAAGCAACAAAACGAAATTTAGTTCGAGGATATTGGCATGTTATAGACTTTTTGAGGAAGATACATATTTTTCTAACTTCAGATTTAATCGAAATCCGTCGAGTCGTACATCTCGTACATAGATTACATAGGTATTTCAATTAACTTGCCACTTCATGCAAATACATGCACATTCTTGTCGATCGCGACTACAATTAATCGCGCAAATACAAGCAGTCGCGTTCGAGAGGTAGATATACACGTTTGGGAAACGTCACGAATCGGACGCGGATTTATTTATGCACCGATCGAATGCGCGTTTTATGTTTCGACGGTCGGATACAATGCAGATTTATTCTGTAAGCTGACGTTTACGCGACGCTTCGCTGATCGAGGAACGATTTTTCCCTTGCCGTGAAAACGGACAGGCGGAAAAGCTGGATGAGACGCGAAAACTCGATACGTATCCGATGCGAATATGCCGTTAAATCGGTGGATTTCGCGCCCATCCCCGGGATAAGACCGCTTAATTAACCATAATTACTTGTACCCTCGAAAGATCTTTTCTCAGCAGACGCTGTCTGCAACTTGGCTTTCCACTTCGCCTCTCAATCGGGATTGCTAATTAAAATTAATCCTTAAAGTTTTTATCAATCCGTGTCCATCAATTGTGTCGAGTGGATTCGTTAATGCAGATTTGCCTCTGAAAATACTTTCAATATATATATTGCTCTTCATAAATGTTTAATGTATGTATAAAATATTCAAAAACTTTGATAATAAATATCCCAAAAAAATTATTTTAACTGATTATGCTATCGATTTTTCATATTAATAGAAACATATTTTATTCGGAAAAACTATGAAGAAATTATTTATAGCTAATAAAAATATTTAAAAAATATATAAGATATTTATTATTTGGGATGTACTTTGTAAAAAGATATACTTTTGATTGTTTCTACATCAATGTTTATTAATTTAAAATCTTATTAGTTGTTCAGATCTTAAGCAATTGCAAATATCGTAATGAAGAATGTGTTCATTTAGTTGTATGCGGTGTTACAAAATCGAGGCTTTCGATCATTGTGGATTATAATTTGCGTCATAAAATGGTCGTTAAGCCTTAATTTATTGATTGAATTTGATCGAAGCAATTTTATCGTTGAGAAATTAACTTTCGAGCTCGTTTACGGTTTACGATGTTTTCTGCGGAGCGTCGCTTACCCGCGCAGCATGCAATACCGAAGTATTGCATGTTATTGCGTGCAGGGTAATTCGAAGTATCTTGGATGCAATCACTACATCCCAAGCACTCTTATCTTATATTTGCAACTGTAATAAAATGGCCACTTAAAAACATCTCCTTATATCGTTTACATTGTTTTACGTGTTCAATCTACGTTCAATAATATTATTATGCATTATAAATTAATTTTAGTTTGTCACAGCTAACTTAGATCATCTTTCTTGTTAAGTTTCTTAAGGAGATCAATCATTAATATCGACAAAATTTGTATAATCTACGTTGCTAGAAGGATCAATTTAGACGTCGACATATCCGCAATTTCGTGCAGAATGTCATTATATAAAAAGCCATCCTACCGTTTCCTCGCCTCTATGGCGCTTAAAGTCACCGACTAATTGACTATGGTAATCAGTTAATTATTATTAATAAGGATCCATCGAGATCGCGTGAGCGGCCGTCGATGGGCGATGTCCGCACCTCTTAATTCGCCGCGAAAATTTATGAAGCCCGAGCTGGCACTCACCCTATCGTCGATCCAACGGTCTCCTCTTCTCGTAAATTATAGAACGTGGCATCCGATCGAGTGACATCCGCCGTGGCGTGGAGACGGAATTAATTACTTAAAACCGATATCGCCGCCCACACTGCCGGCGTTGCAGTGAATCGCACCGTTTGCTCCCCTGATTCTGAAATTTCTCGTATTTATTTCCAGCTTGAAACTTCCTATCGAACTACTAAAATCGCAGATTCTAAAATCAACTCATCCTCTCGATAATTTCGTCTGTCCTGGGAAGGACGCATCATAAAATGAGATAGCGTTACTCGACCCGGGGACGCATCGGGTAAACAAAAGCCGCTGCGTAAACACCGTCTAATCCGCTCATTGAACGTGATTAACATATTTGCGCTTGTACACTGTCGGAAAATATGTATTGACATAATTCTAAGCGTTTAATTCTCTTTTAAAATAATTATAGGAATATTAACTGGTTTTATCGAATTAATTTCTTTCATAGTTTCACGTATCGTTGCGCAAAGATTAAAGCCGATGCGAATTGAATTGAATTTTTGATATTGCAACATTGCAAAAATATGCTGCACGCCAATCTCCATAATTGCGAAAAGTCGTAAAGTGCGATTTCTTGTGTATCTCTCTCTCTCTCTCTCTCTCTCTCTCTCTCTCTCTCTCTCTCTACCACCAAAATTTAAATCCATAGAAATTTTTTTGCTTTCTGTCGCTATTATGTGACAAGTACGCATTTCTTCGCCAGAACACGCTAGTAAACGTGAATCTGCTTTAATGGGCCACTCCCTCCGCGATCGAGAATGTAAGATGTGTAATTAAGCGTGATTAGCTGTCGCGACTGTTTAAAATCTCTCTCTCTCTCTCTCTCTCTCTCTCTCTCTCTCTCTCTCTCTCTCTCTGTTTCCCTCTTTCTCTCTCGTCCTTGTCCGTCTACTGTTTGTAATCCGATTTTCCGCCTCGTATAGCGCGCGCACGACGAGACATTGACGCTCCGAATTTTGCGCGTCGCATCGCGACCAAGAGCAGCCTTCGTATAAAAGCGTGATATAACTTTTGATGGGCCATTTATTTGTACGTTTTGTTCCCTTGACAACAAGGATAATACTATCAGAATGTGTAATATCGAATGAAAGCTCCGAAAAAATAATCAGTTAAATTTTAAAAGTTGATTACATATAGTAGTCGTTTCAAGCAGAACAAAGAAGCGCAATATATGGCTTGATTCTTAATGATTTTTTTAAAAACACTAAAATTTGTTTGCTGTGAAATTTAAAATTTAATTTTAACTTAAAAACATATAGTGGACTTTCTGAGACAAAAATGTTAAAATTAACACAAGGATTTTGTCTTTAAGTTAAAATGAACATTTTATTTTGTACAGTGAATTTTAAAGATGAGAAGAAAAATGTTGTATTTCAAAATAAAAAATTAACTTTTTTATAATACGTTTAATGTTCGTATTATAAATAATAATTTGAAAAGTAATTTACGGAAATCCAATGTTTTCTACATATTCACGTTTAATTTTGTAACATTTTACATTTTTAAAATACACAAAATGTGTATTAATCAAATACTAATGTAGCAAAATGGTAATCCGTTGAATTAAAAAATAATATTTCGTTATTTTTGACTTTCATGTATATCAAAATATAAATCAATTTATTTGTGATTAACTTTAAAATATATTATATCTACATCAACGATCTGTCTTGTAAATAAATTTGATATATTTTCATTAATATTTTCTTAAGTTAAATTGTTTTAATTCTATTGTTTTAATTAATTAATAATATATTAAGTATATACAAACAATGGCGACTTATAGAGATGATTATTTAATTAAGAATAACTCAAATTGGATATAATTTGATTATAATTTTAACAGCAATTGTAATAGTGATCGATGATTTACTTTCTTTCAATGATTACCAACAATTAACTATTAAATGCAAAGGATTTAAATTTTTGAATCATTATACGATATTGTATTTCTCTTAATCCTTTAATGAGAAATTCCTATTAAATATTTCTTGTTGCCTTTTGTTCATTTAATTTCGTTCGCATCGCGCATTATTTCGCGTGGATTGCAACAACGCAATGCGTGCGGGTAAACCGCAACGCAATTTCACGATGGGGACGCAAGTAAAGTGTGTAACCGGCCCGCGAAATGTGCCCCATAGAATACCAGCTTCATCTGTCTCATACCCGTTCAGTAATCCGATTTTCCACTCGGTATCGGTGGAAAACTCGCGCGGCATCGCGACAGTCGAATTTAAGCGACGGCGAAAGGCGGAATTTTCATCCTACCCTTCTCGGCCGGATACACCCGCTTCCATCACAGCGTGTATATCCGGTCGTTCTTTCTCTCTCTCTTTCTCTCTCTCTCTCTCTCTCTCTCTCCCTCCCTCCCTCCCTCTCTCCCTCCCTCCCTCTCTCTCTCTCTCTCTCTCTCTCTCTCTCTCTCTCTCTCTTCCCCGTTTCTCTCTCGAAAAACCTCTCGATATGCTAATACCCTTGATACCCATGTCGCACGTTAACTGGATTTTTTCGCGGAAACGTTTACGCCGCTTCGTTAGCTCGTTAGAGAGCTCCATTGATTTCTTTCGCGCGCAAAGGAAAGAACTTCCATTTCCTCCCCGGCTGTTTAGATTCTCTTCCGCGCGTTACTGTTACGCGTAATTTGATTTTCCTGTCACAGCTTTTTTGTCACTAGACCGGTATAATCAAAACTATTATAGAAAACGCTAAGCGGACAGAGCTTTTTTAAGGGAACAGATACATGTATAGTACAATAATATTTTGTTTTTATTTAATTTACATTACTGCATGATTACAACCGCTTGAATAACTAGTAATGACTTTTTTGCGCGTGAGAAAAATTATGGCTGAAACATTAATAGGCGTATATTTTAATTACACTGTTCAACAGAAAAAAGCCCAAGAACGAAACTAGTTATGGACACAGTCAGTTCCCATAATTTATTTGGATACTGAAGTTTGGTTTTCAAATTGCTTCATCATATTACAACTTTGAGAAATTTGCAGTTAAAGTTGTCAAAAAGGCTATTTTTACGTTTTTTATCGTATTATAACTACCATATGTAACATGCTGATGAAGTTTTATGTAATCAAAATTAATTATGTTATTAGTTGACTTTCAACCTTAGCTGGATTTTTAGTAGGATTTTTGAAAAAGATTTTTAATATTGGCTATGTTATGAGAGAGATATTCATTTTTTTATTTGAGTTAAATATGGGGTCTATCGTGAAAACGCTGTGAATATTAGGTTGACGATTTTTTTTTTATCAAATAGCTTTTAATTAAGTTTATTTTAATTTGAGGGCTTTTAGCCTGCTGAATTCGGTGTCAAAATTGGCAAATTCAAAATCATAGAAGATCTCTTACTAATAAATTTTTGCAACAGTTTCAAGTTTTGATATCCGCCATATTGAATCTACCATTTTAATATTACAATAATCTTTAAAACTTTTAAACACTTCTCAAAATTACATTGACGGAGGAAACATTTTCTCGTCATCCATGCCACATATCACTTCGTTTTATTTCACTACAGAATACAATACGCACAACACAAAACATGTGTTGAGATTAATGTTAACCAAAATGTTAAGTATGTTTAGTGAATATAACTAGAAGTTTAGTATATCCAACTGAAAAATATTAAATAAATCTTTACATAGTATAATCTACCAAATTTTATAGTTGTAAAATCTCAAGTTTTGTCATAATAATCAGAAATTCTATTTCGTTTAATCAAAATGCATTCAATACTATGCGTTTTGTTTATATAATCGAATCATTTTTCTCATTGCTTTTTCGCAATAAACCCCACTCCCATTTAATCATGAATATTTTATTAACTATAGTCGAGATTAAAAATTTTTTTTGAAGGCTTAAAATTCTAATAACATACTTAATTTTCATTATAAGACTTCTCCAGAACGTTACACATCATGAATATAATATAACAAAATAAAATCCTTTTTTCAACTTTAATTGCAAAATTTCTTAAAATTGTGGTAGAGCAATTTGGAAAACAGATTCGTATCTGTATTAGTATTCAAAAACTAGAGAAATGACTAATCTTGTTCTTGCTTGAAAAAAAATATCTTTTCAAGAGCGTGAATACTTATATATGAATATTATTTAAATTCTTATAAGAATTTATTGTGGTATAAATCGATTGTAATTCGAACAGTGAAAGACATGCAATAGATGTTCGTATTAATTTAAATGCAGTAACGAGGATTATACGTCGCAAATGGAATTCGAAACCTTCGCTATCCGTATCAGTAATCACGGACAGTTTGGGGCGTAATTCACTTTGATCGCTTTTCGCACCAGTCGTTAAACGGCCGTTAATATCGCTGTTAAAGGCCCTTATACGAGACCTATATACAGCCACTATTACACAATAGTGATTAACCCACATATCAGAAAAGCGCTTTTCACTTAAATACACTGTTAATTCGTAATTTGTGGTAAATAATTCCTATTCACTTTAAATAGAATTTACGCAAATTCTCTCGATGGTCACATTGATTAATAGAGACGAATCAATTTTACAACTGTATCCGTGTAATGTAAACAAGTGTATAGAAATTTTGAAATATTGAGAATTAATCGTAAAAATTGAAAAAATTCCACGGCATTTATTTTATGACTGTAAATTAATATCAGACATAATTATTATAAAATTTGAATCGCTTTTGTTTATCGGCCAATCGCTTGCATATATTTAACCAAAAATATGAAAAGTTTCTTTATTCATTCGACAAATTGCATTCTAATATGCAAGCTTTCAGGCAGCGTAACATATTTTTAACTTTCATTGCTGTCAAATGTAGCTTCATTCAATAAAACGAATTTAATCTTTGGCGATTTAATGTTGTTATGCTTTCACGATTATTTAATGCAATATATTTTTAAAGTGTTGTATACCTCATAAATGTTTACACTCTGGTTAAAACAAATGCTTTGCTTTCATTTATATTATACTCACAGTTTCTTTTTTTTAATTTGGTGTACATTTTCGAAATAAATGGCTTCACTGCTAGCTACCATATCCCCGTATGTTAGATTCATCATAACATACATTTTCTCATACAGAAACTCGTATATTTTTAGCCGCTTTAAAGATTTATATTTTTCAAGGGATTTTTATAAAGTACCATTGCAATTACAGCATAAACTTTCGCAGGGAAACAATTTGGCAAGGTAAAACTGTAGAATAATGAAAGACTCTCATTTTAAATTTTCCAGTGGTTCAGTAGGCCCCGTCCGAGAGACGTGTAATTGGCACTCGTAAGCATCACATTAAAAGTATACTTGCCGTTCTGTTCCATATGTCGCATGCCATTATATTAGCCATTGGGCCGAATCCCCGAACGCTCGAGCGAGATGGCTTCGACAAAAGCGTTGCGCACTTAACTCAATCACGTATCGCGCGCGACGAATCCTCGTTTAATCAGCACCTTTTAAGCGGGCACGAGATAAGACTCGTAATTAGTTCTACAGGTCTCTTTGAAGCGCTGTCTCGTCTCTCTCTTTGCCTCCTCTCTTCGACTACGAGCTACCCGACGCTTGCACCTAATCTGATTTTCCACCTCGCGTGTACGAGGCTGTCTTTCTTGAAAGACGAATTCGATCGGTGAGCCGAAGACGTGCGGTGAACCGGGGCATCGTCTTCAAGGTCTTCGAGCGATCTTCCAATACCACCAAAATATCGATATTTCAATGTCCGTAAATTGTATTAGTTCGCCTCACGAGAGGAGCATTTTCAAGCCCTCATCTCGGCTTGAATGCTTTGAGAATTATGGAACTTGTGCAGGAAAGAGATGGGGAAACATTAGTTAATTCTGTTTATTTAATCTTATCTCTTTTAATAAACAGTTACAGTTAACTATAATGGAATTCTGATAAATTTTAAATACTTTTTCGTTTTCCTTTTCTTGTTTTCCTTTTTTTATGTGTGTGTATACATATATATATATATATATA
>NW_017259319.1:703903-730361 GCF_001594045.1 Atta colombica
TTGGGCATTTTATTCGCCTGGAAAATTTCGAGCGATACGTATTCCCTTAAGTTGAAAAATATAACACGTCACAATCTCTTACCGACGACTTGTCAAAGTATCGAATACGTGGCGCGGGACGTATCTCCGGGGATGTCATGCGGCAGATGAAGAAAGAAGAACAGAGAGAGAGAGAGAGAGAGAGAGAGAGAGAGAGAGAGAGAGAGAGAGAGAGAGAGAATAAGTAGGTACCTCAGGAAGGCGGAAAAGCTGAGAAAATGCAGCAATCGAGACGTGAACACGCTTTCATCCCGCGTATCGGAGCTGCCGCGTATCGAAGAAGCTCGATTGATTCGTTGAACTATCGTTATCCACCCTGCTGACAACGCATCGTTCCACATTTCCGAGATCGTGATATTTCGTTCGCCTCCATGCGGTTTTGCCCTGGCAAATTACAAAAGCGCTATTTCATGCGGTCGCTATTTAACCCCCTATTCGTCCCATTCGTCATCGCGTGTAGATATCGCACGATTTTGTCGATTCACTATCGCGCGGACGATGACGAAGAGCTGCGGATCGGGTTCAGTGTGCAGTTTTGCTTTAATGTGTTTACAATGGTTAGTGCGTTTTGCGGCATTACAGCGAAGCGTGCACATTCGTGTCACGTATTCACGCGGTAATTGGCGTAATTGGTGGATAATGGTGCCGCGCCATGCTGGATATTCCGAGGCGATGTTTCGGTTTGCGAGTAGACAACGCTATCTCCGCATACGAGATAGCGACTCGCATTCGCAAGACTACATTTCGGTAAACAGAATGGTAACCTGGGCACGGATTTTGGAGTTTTAGAGAACTTAGAGAACTACTCCCTGGATAGTAGAACTTTAGTATGAACGTTCGATCTATACGCATATGAGAAAACTGCACCTTCTTACAGTTACTGTTGATAGTAAAACTATCCGATCGAAATGGAGGTGTCAGAGTTGAATACCAATATGTGAATTTTACTCCTTAGAATGTAATATCATTTTGGAAAGGCATTAACCTGGCGCAAAACCCGACATTTTTATTTTAACCCCGTATTAATACTAATAAGGCCATGATGTCATACACCAATAAATGTACGCATGAAAAATGAGATATCTCGTGTGTAGGAGCGTAAAACGCTAACGCGAATTTTATGGAGCGTCTTCCTAAAATGGCGAGAATTTTATTCCCACCGTAACAACCATCGGAGCAAGGCCGTAAGAATTGCACTCTCGCTTCGTGACAGCGTTTTATTTCATCTTTGAAAGTCCTCCGTTCGCGAGATATACAGCTATGAACGCGGTCGAAATGGAACGCTCCGTGGAAGCTGTCATCATCCATAGTTAAAGTTTTCCTGGAGATTTCGCCGAGGGATGTTGGATCGACGTCAACGGCCAGCTTATTGACTTCTATGTCGACGGACGTCAATTCGCGGTCGAAAACGATCGGTAAAATTTTATGCTGCTTAACGTTATCTTCGCGTCGAATCTATGGCAAGAAATAACCTAACACCAAGATTAATGACGTAATCGACTGTTATTCAAGCGGATGTATAACAAGAATGTTGTGATGCGATCTCTTTCAGCAATTTAATTTTGCGTCAATCGAAATTTTGTTTTTGTGCAATTTGCCTTGCAAATATTCGAAATTTAAAAATTCTGATGGTACACGCAAATACTTCAAACAGCATTCTAATTCTTGTTAAAAATATTTGATTGCTGTTATCCATGTTAAAAATAGTTTTCTCACTTTGTTGCGATAGATATTACTACATACTTCAATGGACGAATTAGTAAAACTTATCCCGCAAAGTCGGGAGTTCCGGATTCAAACTCCTGGCTGTGGTGATATTTTTTGCAATAAATTTCACTAGTCTGCGAAAAAAAATTGTTTTATAATATATTTTAGTTATTTTTAATGTATTTTTTGCCTGTGCCGAATCCGTTTTTCAATTTTAATTATCACGTTATAATTTTGAAAAAAATACATGAAACAGGTAAAAAAATGACAATTTTGAAGGTTGTCATGAAGCACCGACAATACAGTTTTTTTTCTAATTTTTTTTTTATACCATGCGAGAGTATCAACTTTAGTTTTAAAATTTGTTTTGTTCCATTTTGTTGGTATGATTTTTCGTTTTTAAGATAAAACGATAAAATAGCTCTTTTTCATGTAATACAAGGAAAATGCATTTTATTCCATTTTAATATTACGGAATGTATTTAATTATGTGGAAAGTAAGTGCTTTTGTTATATAATATACTTATATAATATAATTGGATTGTATTAAATCAAAAAGCAATATGAAATTGCAAAATATAATATAACTATTTTATAAATGACTATTTCTCGAAAATAAATAATTACACCAGAACGAAACAAAATTGTAATTTATTGTATATTATTGTAATTGTAATTTAAATCTTAAGATACTTTCGCGTAGTATTAATAAAATTGAGAAAAAAATTTGCTATCGGTGTTTCGTTACAAAAAAATCTTCAAAATTGTTGTTTTTACCTGACATCATTTTTCTCAAAATTGCAATAGCCAAATTAAAAAAATAAATTTGTATTTGATTAAAAAAAACGACGATAAACGGTTTTTTCGTTCAGACAATGACTGCAAAGTATAAATTCATAGACTAATATTCTTTGCAGTGCACTCTTTAAAATGCTTATTAACATCCTTATTAAATTAATGACCCATGTACTTTGTGATATTATTTCTAATTTCAATTTATGATTGCGTTTTAAGTCCGACAAACCGAATCGGCGCGCAGTTTATAGAACTGAAAAATGTATTCATAAATTTACATATGAATTATTAAGCGTCAAGATCCACTTCGACCGAGAAATAGAATTCTTTCTCTTATATGAAAAATAGTTGTAAACAGAAAAATATCTTTTCACATCGATGATTTCTCACGTTTGAAGGATTCCCAGCGTTGTGAACGCAGAGACTTCATACATTTTTTCCAAAGAAATGAAGTCGAGTGTTCTGTCGGAGAAAGATCGAGCAAGGTTAAAATGCTTTGTTACCGATGCCACCATATACAGATGTTAAAGTCACGTTCTATTTTGAAGAATTTTGTCAAGCGAGAGAGGAAAACGGGAAGCAAAATGGGAGGGAGGAAACATTTGGCGAGAAGTTGAAACCTCAAGTTGAAACCGTACAACACCCGTTTCACACCCCCTACCAGTCGCTTGTCAAAGTGTGACAGAATATGTGACAGCGGGATTGCATTTTCGCGTGGCGCTTCGCTGGAGATGGAAAAAGGCGACGGAAGCTCGCGTGTGCACGCGTGAAAAGAGAGCGACTCACGCTGCCGCTGCGTGAACAGACAGATAATACACGTAGCAGTCGAGACAGTTTGAAAACTGCGTCCGGGAAAGAAGCCTAAGTAGATTTTGTCGTCGGCTAATCCGTCCGTCTATTCTGTCGGCGCGCGTTGCGCATAAACGTCCACGGTGAAATATTATTTAAGGTACAACGATTTCCGCGAATGAGAGAGAGAAAGAAAGGGAAAGGGGGGAAAGGAGAGATCGGACTCCCCCTCGGATTTGCGGGAACTTGCTGCGAGCGCCGCTTACAATTCGATGTAAATTGCGTTTTTAAAATTCCTACCGGTGCATTGTAAGCAAGAGAGGTCTGCTAATCTGCAGGTGGCACGTTGAAAAATATTTGAGAAAATAGTTTATACAGAACATATAACGTAAACGTACATTAAGAAATTAACGCGAATATAATAATACTGTGTGCGAATATAATAATACTATTTCGTTATATTTTATATCTGCGCTGAAATTAGTTAATTATTTTGTTTGTACGAAGCAAAATCTGTCTTTGAGCGAGATAATTTCTTTGTCACGCAGAGAAAATCCCCGCGTTAATAATGAATTAATGCAACGCGCGTGAGATGTTGAGAAATATTTGTCACAGTTGTTCCGATGAAATTCAGAAAATCCATTTCGCTGCTCTCATAGAGAAGACATAGAGAAATATTTCTGTTTCCCCGCGTTGATGTAATTTATCATAATTACGCAAAGCAACGTGCATATATACCCGAATCTGTCGCAAATTGGGCTGCATTACGTCGCTCGGAAATCTGCGCAAACAAAAACCGCCCAGCGGATTCGCGTCGGCTTTACAATGTTATCTTGCCGAGCGTTACCAATTCCGGATCGTTACGCGAATAATAATTTCGACACAACGCGACAGACTAGCGGTATACAGCTTGTTCAGTTTTTGACTCGTCGAACACGTCAACACGCTAACGGAGATTGGGCGTTTTTAATTAAAAGGATAGAAAAAAAATGCACACGTTTCGCGCACAACCGGGCTCGTCGTAATCGAATTTGCGACGACTTGCAATTACATGTGACGCTTTATGGAAATGACCGATAAAAAAAAGTTGCAGGAGGGGCATGTGTGGGCGCTGGAGAATACCCGAGATCGGGCGAGATCGAGATTCCCTCTCCTCCCCCCGGAAAAGGTGTGACGGCTCCGCTTCTTGAAAAAGTTCTGCCATTACCGTTTCCCGTCGTCGTTCCCGCCCTCGCGGGAAAGCGACACGCCGTCAATTTTTTCGGGTCGTTTCCAGAAGAACCGTAAATCCAACCGCGGGATCGTTCGTCCATTTCCGGACCGTTTATTGAACGTCTGATATACGACGCAGTCGGATAGCGCGTTCTAAAATATCGGGACGTCACCTTCCATATTTTATTTAAACAGAATTGGTGTCCATTTTGTAGAAAAATTAACGTCGCCGCGATTTCTACATTCGTTATTAATTGCTTGACTGTTTTTCATCGATTTAATCAGATGTTTCCTAAAATATAATTTCTTCATCAGATACTTCTGGAAATATTGTCTCGAAACTCTTCGAGACAATATTTTATTTCTTTCGATGTTTGTTAACGTTGATAAATGCTTAAAGAATCTATCTCTGCGAATGAATATTATATACGCTAATAAAAGCGCGAAATATTGCGTTTCAATTAAACCCATCAGTTTATTTCGGCGAGAATTGATTCCCACCACTATATACCGTGTTAAACGTTTCGCGCATCCGGTGTAAAGTTCGTGTCGCATCCACTCGGGTTTCGACGACGCCGAGACGTGCTTGCTTGCTGGAAGTCGATGCTTCTTCTTGGAGCTGGGAGAATTCACTGTCTCCACTTTTCAGCACGTTCGAAGTCACGACTTGTCTATCGAGTCTGCCGCGAACACCTTGCGCCAAGGAGAGAGGAAGAGAGAAGAAGAAGAAGAAGAAGGAGAGAAAGAGAGAAAGAGAGAGAGAAAACTATGGATACAAACGCGTCACGTTCGATCGCGTCGGCGACTTATCAAACCCGGCGATATGCGACGGCAGCGATCACATTTCACCAGATAGCGATAACTGCGAACGAAAGAAAACAATAAGTCGTGAAAATCCTACTGTGTCGGCATTTGTCGCCCCCTCCCCCCTCCAGAAACGATGGCGAAAATTTGATATTTCTTACACACATTCAAACATTAGATAAATACACTCTAAAAAATATGGATATAGATTTAATATTATACAACCAAATATGCATAATGTTAAATATGCATAAGTTTTACCGTGTTAGTGTTGATATAAGTATTAATATGGATGTAACATATGGATTTAATATTATATTATGAATTTTAAATCATGATGTTAACTCTATTCGACGCCAATCTGATATGGATATCTAATTAACTTTCTTTTTTCAATGCTTTTTTCATTATGTAATCATTTTTTATTATATAATAACGTTAATATAATAACTTATATAATAATAATTATATAACAATTTTTTATCAATAAAAATATATACAGTAATTTTATATCGTTAATGTCTGGTGTTTAATTGAAAACAATTTTTTTTTACAATGAACCCATTTTTGTAATAGTTATAAACAATGGAATTGAGCCATACGATGTAAAAGTATAAGATGTCTCATTCATATTTTCTAGAAAACTGGTAAACTGAGGAAGTTAAAACATAATGTTAAATGGCATATTAATCTTAACATCACATATATGAAACAAAGCTTTCTGTAGGTGATATATTATTAATTTTAGTGACGAGATATGGTTTTCTATATTCATACGCCATTTTGCGTTAACTGTGGAATGTCCTCAGGAAATCACAGTCATATTTTATATAAATGGAGAGCCTTACTTTTACATCATTATCCAAGTGTGTCATTTCTCTAGTGTGGCGTTAAAGAGTTAAATATGCATTATATATTGATGTTCATATCAATACAAATTACATTTAACATCCATAATGTTCAATCCATACTCATATTTTAGAATATAATAATTAAAGGAGAGAGAAACATCAAATTTTCGCCATTGCTTCTGGAGGAGGAGGGACTACAAATACATGATAGGATTTTTACAACTTATTATAAATTCATGTTGACATCTATATCAGCACCAACAAGGTGAGAATTAATAAACATCGTGCATGTGTATTAAATCTATATCCATATTTTTTAAAATGTAACCGTATCTACTGAAATAGATATTAATATTGAACAAAAAAAACATTATAATAATAAATAAATTAAAATTAAACCTATATTTTACTAATGTCTTCGTAAAAAAATCAGAAGGAATAATTATTTATCTGCAATAAGATAAATTTTTGATCAAATCATTTTATAGAAAAAAATATTTGCGACTGAGAAGAGCGATTTATATAATAAACGCTCATACCTGGGATGTGTGTTGTGTATTCAGACAATTCTCTAAAAGATCATTCTTCCACGAGTTATTTTGTATACAATACCATCTCCGCGTGAAATTAGCAGCTCGGAATTTGCAGGTATCTCGAGCTCTGAAAGTTGCAGGTGCTAGAATTGTTGAAACTGATCACTCGGTTGTCTAGAATGGTAACTGAAGAGAGACATCGCCGCCGTCGTGAAGGAAATTATAATTCCGCTACGAGAAATTAATTATTACGCAACCGACTTTAACGAGCGTCTTTGATAACGGACGTTGCAGCATTTATCGATCGTCATCTCTTTGCTTCGCTTTCCCTCTCTTTTCTATGTTTCAAATGATTTAATAAATCGGCAATATAGCGAGTTTTCTCAATTACTATAAGCTGACATAATTGTGGCCGATTTGTTAATGACCTTCTCTCATAAGCCAAAATTTGATTTGCGAACAATCGGATCAATGGGATCAGGATTCCTTTTTCGTATGTAGAAACATTGCAAAAAAGCGATGACTTTAGTTGAAATTTGCACGCGAAATTAACTCGGCGATGTGAATCACGTGGAGACAA
This sequence comes from Atta colombica, assembly GCF_001594045.1. Lineage (NCBI taxonomy): Eukaryota > Metazoa > Arthropoda > Insecta > Hymenoptera > Formicidae > Atta > Atta colombica. The sequence goes on from NW_017259319.1 coordinate 711,214, forward strand.
TAAAACTGAACGACTGAATTGGAAAAATGAGTATAGAATGCGATGAAAAAGAAAATACAAAAAAATGAAAGACTATTTTACGACAAAACGTGTTCCGAAATCTTTTGATTCTTTTCGTTAATTTCGAATATAGTACACTCGCAAAATCATCTAATCGCAACGCTGTGTAATCTGTTAATAATGGCAAAACGCAATTGCGCGACGCAGTATGTTCACCGATGTGATCGCGGAATTTCACGAATATCCGCTCGATCTATCAATAAAATTCGCAGTAATTTTAACTGGAATACTACTGCTCTCACATAATTTCCTGTATATACGCTTCAGACACGTACGTTGTGCTCTGAAACTATGAAACATTGTGTAAATTCCGTAAATTTCTTGACTCCAGTCCGGTAGATCGAACGTTACCATCGGCACAATTATTTTTCGCGCTGTTACTCCAAACGCGCCGCGCGTTTATCCGATGGCCGAAACGTTGTCCATAAAATCACGGGGGTGTGCAACCGAACAGATTTGCAACGTGCCGTTTCGTCGCATCGTTTTCGCGAAAGGGGTTAAAGGTCGGTCACGTCGTTTTCGCTGGGCGAAAGTTATCGCGAATAAAAAGCGCGGGGATTGCGTGCGCGGTCGCTTTTAACGGATGGCGAAAAACAGATTCCGCGACGTTATTTTTCATTCCCGTCGGAAAAGGAGCAACGCTACGTTTCCCTCCAATCCATATATCCGAGCGGTTGCCACCAGTATCGAGCGAATGTCGATAGACTGCTGCGGCCCGACAGTCGGAATACAAACGGGGCGGCGATATTGCCATAAAAATATCCAGCCGCGTGTACAAAGCTGACGGTTTTCCACCCCGCGTTCCTGCTTCGCGTGCACGCCGTGTTCTCCCCTTTTGGCTTTTCCCCTCGCCAACCTCCAAGACGAACACTCTCTGTTCAACTGCTCTGTTTGCATAAACCGCATGAAACTCTGTCCGAGTTCAGTTAGGACGCATTGATAGATGTATCATAAACATAGAGACCTAGACACGAAAGTGCAGGCGGAATATTAATGATGCTTTTTGGAAAAGTATTTTCCAACCCTTCCTATATATCCAAAGTTTTAATATAGACATAGATAAAAATGTTTGGATCGTTTCATGACAGCGTTCGTAAATCTTTTTTGAGTAATAGAACATTTTATGAATGTGAACAGAAAAAAATATATAAGAATATACAAAGGAATGTAAAACGAATAAAAATCGTATTTTATATATTAATTTTTAAGATAAAAATATCACATTTTGAGTTGTTAATTAAAATATGTTTATGAACTGAAAACTGAGTTTATATAGATCATAAACATCATAATCTAGATACGAAAGCAAGCAGAATTACAATGATATTTTCGAAAAGTATGTTCCAACTCTTTCTATCTGAACAATTTTAACATTTTAGATATAGATAGAATGTTTAGATCTCCTGATAATTTTCGTCAATCCTTTTTGAATAACAGAATATTTTGTGAACAGAAAGAAATGCATAAAAATGTATGAAGGAATATAAAAAAGAAAATCATATTTTACATACTAAATTTTAAGATAAAAATATTACATTTTGAGTATTAATTTAAAAGCGCCAATAAATTAAGATCCGAATATAATTTTCAAAGAGTACAAAAAAATTAATTAAATATTAACTTTAGCTGAATAATCATGATAAATATAACGTGTCGATATGAGATGAGTGCAACGACAGTTTTTTAGTAATGAGGAAGAACGACGGAGTGAAAAATGAAAGCAATTCGTTGTATATCTCGACAAGTTATTACGACCGCATCAACTTCGATACGTACCCATGATGGACTTCAATTAGCGTGCGCATATTAATGCTTCATATATGTATGTACTTGTATACGCTAGGCGTTATGTGTGCTCGTATATATGTGTGCATGTATATGTGTGAGATGTGCCCGCACGAGTGCCGAGTGGAATAAAAAGGAACCATCCGACGCGGCACGGGAAAAAATTATAACCGAAATCGTTGCGCGCCTATGAAACTGCTTTGTCCACTTTCATATGCGTACGTACGTGCTCGAATGCAAGAGCATGTTGCATGGAGTGGATACGTTTGCATCGTGTGGTTTGCAATTTGGATGAAAAGGGAAAACCGGGAAAAGCTTACATCGATCGCGTTATCGCCGGCCTTGTGTGTGTAATCAAAGTTTTGCTTTCCGAAAGCGTCTCTCGACTTAATAAAGTTTTCAGATGAACGGAATTTAGAGTGACCCTCGAGGAAAATGACATGCGAGCTTCGTGTTGGGCGCAGAATCGAGATTGCATTCTTTCAGAACGACTCTCGATATTGAATCTCGCAAATGGGCAATCAGTCACTCTCGGAGAATCGAAGGATTTTTTACTTTAAAAATAGCGTATGAAAAATATCATTGTATATTGATTATACAGTTCCTCATTTCACTTGTATTTTTGTCCGATATGTCAATCTAATATTATTCTTTCTATTGAATTTTACGATTTATATTTCAAAATAAGTATATATTGTTTAATTTTATTTTTTTCAATTCTTTATTACCTGGAAAAAAATGTTTACTGCGCTTAGAATTTGGAGAAATTCTCATCGAATGCGCATGTGAAAATTTTAGTTGCGAGAGCGACTCTCGATAATAAAATTCTCTCGCTAAAGCATCTAGTTAAACATTACGTGAAGTTTTGCGAAGTGGAAAATTTCGAGCTTTGAAAATATTGCATATTTTCAATGTCGAGAAATTAGGTCACTTGAAAATCTAAAAATGTTAGCATTAAGTTTATGCATTCATCTGGATATCATTCTAATAAATTCAGAAAGATTATCTACTGCCCATTATATCGAATCATCTATTGATATCAAAATAACGTTTGAATCTTGAATCTAAGGAAGGGGTTTTAAAAATATGCTGCTTCCCATTTAAAATTGCGCGATCGCACGTTCTTTTATTTTTCCTCGTTCTCGATACTCGGAGTTCAATTAACGTACATACATATATACACGCGCGTGCGTACGTGCGTGCGTGCGTGCGTGCGTGCGCGCGTGCGCGCGCGTGTGTGTGTGTAGAAAGAGAGACAGAGAAGTATTGCGTTTCAGGAGCGTAACCAGAAACGAATTTTCAGTCACGAAGATTTTTTTATCTCGTTAATATAGTTAATAAAATTGTACATATAACAATATTTTGTACTTTATATTTAGCATTGAACAAGAGCGTATATACAAAAAAATACGATAGTAATATGTTTTTTATTTATATATTAAGAAATAAAATACAAACTGATAGCCTAAGGAAATGCATTAGTGTATCGCTCTTCTCCTCCGGCTATAATTGTACCCGTTTTACCCGTTACGCTCCAGCCATGAAGCGTACCGGTTCGCACACCCCCCGTCTTTCCGATTTTTTTTTTTTTTTTTTTTTTTTTTTTCGGTGCATAACATCGATACCGAGAGTTCAATTAACACGCACATAAATGTTTTGCGCGGGTGTGCGCGGACTGACTGGTAAAAGGCTGGGATCCGGGGAAAAAGTTGTCAGAGAACGCTGTGCGTATATATTCGCGGATGTATATCTACGTACATAAGCGGTACCGCGTACACAAAATATCACACGTGTGTGTATACAAAAGGTACGGATTACGTAACTTGTGATTTAAGGTTGTATAAAAGGCATAAATCGAATTTTGGGAATCACGCACGACGAGACTCACATTGTCCGTCGTGTCCGATGTGAAATCGCGGCATCAGGCTGCGAAAAAAATCCACCCCTTTCGTACCGTTGCTCGGAAAAAATAGTGAAACCCGGTCCAGTCTTCCGCGGTCGCAACGATGTTGTTTGTTATTTTTTTCAATTACCTTCGTTTGCGCCGCATTGCGTGTTCGTTTTTCTTAGTATTGCGTGCATACGATATTTACGGAATATTTTCGGTGATATTTTGATCTTGTGCCATTATTGCCTTTATCCACTCGAAAAAATATATCATTCCCTTACTTTGAAAGTGACACAACTTAAAAAATGTAATTTTTATTACCACTGTTATTATCATGAATAAATTAAATAAACGTTATCTTAAATCTTAAAGTGAATTATATAAAAAAATCGGTTTATGAAACGAAAATAATAAAAACATTTAATTGTATTAAAAATATATTCTTATTGCTGATATTATTTAGTTAGTTAATAATTTTGTCAAATTGAAAAATAATTTTTCTCTTTCCTGAGAAATTAATTTTTTTAGTTACATTACTTGTGAAATAAAAAAGCAATATTATCTCTTTTTGAATATTTTTTTTTTTATCAATCGGGAATTTAAAAGCACTTTGCTAAAAATCTTTACTCGTAATATCTATATTCGTTATATTATTATATCGAATAAAAATTAATATATTCTTATTTCGAAAAAACGACTGAAGAAACAAAATTATTGAATATCAATGTATAAATAGTCTCATACATTATCTTATTCTCATTAGAACTGTTCTTCTCTTGTGACACAATTTCGTAACCTTATATAATCATATCCGTTGCTGAAACGGCTATACTTTTATGACTACCACTCAGTTGAAATAATTAAATTTTCTTTTTAAAACCGTCGCTTGGCAATTTCTCGAAATAAACGTTGAATAACGAACGCTCACGGAGCGATTATCGATTCTCGACCATTTCGGTAATTTCGAATTTCCGCCACTCGCGCTTTTCTGTATTCTTTTTTTTTCCTCTGCTTGCGAGCGTTCCAATTAGCGCTCACATTAACATCGCCGATCGTGCTCGCGAACGAGCGAGCGAACGAATGAAACCATTCGCGTCGCAAATACTAGAGGACGTAACGTGCGAAAAACGTCGCAAAATTGCGTCGATGGTGGGACAGGTCGTTTCATGCACGCGGTTTCAGTACGGCGAAACGCAAAAATCGAACAAAAGTTATTTGACAGTGAGGCTTATTTCCGCATCGCGCATCCGAAAACGGTCCCGAAGTTCGACGTGTCGTTAGAATCGATGATCATCGACGTATCGGCGGAATCGACAAAAATCCGGTATACATGCGTATTGAGAGGTAAAGCCGATGCGGCGAGCCGATCGGTCGGAATTTTCAAAAGCAATCGAACGAGTTTGTTCGCCGTCGTGACCGTTAGTCCAATTGAAATTACGAATAGTAGTGAAACAAATGGATTTGGAGCGCCGCCTACCCTTTTCGTCCCATTATTGCCGTCGAGGGCGATTAATACTCTACCGGAGGAGGAAAATGGAAAACGAATACACGAAGCGCTCCATTACTGCCGAGCGAAATTTTAATGCGAGATCCTTTGATGAATTTGCGGTCGATTTCCCCGAAAGAGTATCTGATGGATTTGATGGCGGAGAGGACTCTCTATAGACGGAGAAGAGCGTGTCGATGGAAAAAAATTTCGAGCCGCAACGTCGCCAGTCGTGGAAAAATTCGAGGGTGTTAGCGAATAACGAGAACGATACTTTCCCTCTTTTTTTTGGATGAAATAACGATATCGGCTTGACAAAAATCATAGCCTTGTCAATGCGCATTATTGTTAGAATATTATCCCAGTATTTTTGTTTTCTGTAATTCTCTGTCTATTGTCGTATTATAGGAAAAAAAATTAGACAAAATCGTTTCGTCGGAATTTCAGCAGAAAATATTCGAGTTATTTTTTTTTTTTTTTTTTTTTTTTTTTTTTTTTGTTGAGTTTGCATTGGAATCGGGCGAAAAAATTTTCAATTGAAAAAGAAAGCTAAACTAAAAAATTGTCCTCGTAACGCTTTGTCAACAGAATCACGTTGGCGGAAAACGTCAAGGGTTTAATCAGATACGTTAATATCGAGTATATGTTTCAATGCTCATCTGCAAGCTGATAAGCGTAATTCGTAGCGGTGGACATGTCCGAAACACGCGGGAATTAATTCAAATGGTCGAGAGAGAGTAAATCGGACGGCGCGAAAAATTAGCCATTTTCGCGCGATCGCCGAAATTCGAGCAGGACATTCGACGAACAGCCGGCCGTCCGGTGGGACCGATTCCCGAATCAGGGACAAGGATATCATTATCCAATCGACTGGCAGGCAGAGCCTGTCGGCGCGGTACGACTATATCATTGTTCAGTGAGTAACGCTCGGTGCACACAGTCGATATATGCATCGCTGACAGATGATTGAGCGCGACGATTGCCGGATGGACCGGAGAATGTGGAGTCGGCAGGATCGGTAAAACCGACCAGCGAAACCGATGAGGACATCTCGCGAAAACGCAGTTGGAGAAACACGACGGTCAACAAATCTATGAAATAAATTGGAGACATTTGTACGCGATTTGCAACTTCGGAACATTTTGATCGTGAATCGAAATCTTGACTGAGAGTTAGTTTTAACTCATTCTTATCCTGAACATTCAATGTACTTATTCATATACAAAAAAATACAGAAAAAAAAAATCCACTTTATTTTAAAAAGAATCATTTATTATAATATTTATATACATGGAATCATTTATTATAATATTTATATACGGAATGGAATTTTATTATAGTATCTAAATTTACACCGAGAGAAATGTATTTGTTGTAGGAACAAAAAAAGGGATGACAAATGTGATGATTTGGTATAGCAAAACGGTCAGTTATTGTTGTGAATAATTTCTCATTACTCATTAATATAACAAATAATACATGATTTACAATATAAATCAAAATAAGTAGTATTGCTAGCAAATAAAAGTCTATCAAAAAATAGGTTGGATTTTACACAAATTACTTTTATTACTAATAATTTTTTGGAATAAGTACAGATTATCAATTACAACAAATATTAAAATAATTGTATTAAAACAATGTTATTGAAACTATAACTCATTTGTTAAAGGTACTGGTGGCTTATTAAATTAATAAAATTCTTTCTCTGTATAGGTACAGATCTGAAAATAATTTTGTTGGATCAAAATTATGTAAGACATTAAGACTAAAATTGCTAAAATATCAAAACCATTTGAAGCATTATTTGAGACTTCTACGTATTTTGACCCAAAATTATTTTCAGATTTATATCTGACTGAATGTTTAGATACTTCAACAAAATTATTTTTCCATGTATGTATGTTCAAACTAATGATTATACATTCATACATCTCATAAAATAAACAAATGGCAATTTAATGTATTGCATCGCTACGGGCACGAGCCACTTTTTGACTGCATAATAATCTCCCCATCGCCATGTCGCTGTTCGTGCTTCATCGGCCTGTTCATGACACTATCAAAATTAACGTACGTTATGCAGGGTGTCCGTGGGATTATGATTTTAGAACAAGTATCATCAATTTCGGTAATGAAACAATAGTCACGTTGTAGCGCAGAGGAGTTTTCGACCACGACGAGGGACCGCAGAGGAGTATCGACCGGCGAGTTACGAGACAAGTCGAAAAAAATACGCAAGCGTAATTGCGAGACTTAATTGAGACGCGCGCAGGTGCGCGGACTTCAATTAAGTGTCGCCTTTCGGACATGTACGCGATTTAATTAAATTTACAGAGGACGGTAATTTTTTAGACGACCCGTAGATGCGCCCGAGCCATTTAAAGGTACCGCAGAGTATATGCATATTTACGCGCGAATTAAAATCGGCGGGCGGATCCGGTGAGCGTGGACGGAACTGTTATTTCTCGCGTTGCAACCGTTTAAGCCCACGCGAGACACTTCACGTAAAAGTATTACGGCATCGAGTAAAATTAAGATTAAATATAATAAGAAGAATTATAAACGCATGTTACGGGAAATGGAAAGATAATATCTTTTGTGCTAAATGCAACAAACTACTCAAGATAAAGAATTCTAAACGAAAAGAATGATTTTGCTGAAGAATTGAAAAAGTTAGATACAGATAAAAAAGTAATTTTGTTGGACCATTAAAATAATTATGTAGGAATCTCGATGAGTTATTATGATGAATAATGCTGTAAATAGTTTTTCTAATCAGTTTAAGCTTATTTAAATGGTCTAACAAAATTATTTTTAGATTAGTATCTAGCTTTTTAGATATTTCAGTAAAATCGTTCTGTTCATGTATCTTTTTTTAGAAAAACAAAAAAAAACATAACAAAATTGCGACTTTTATGAGTATGTAGTTGCAAAATGATTACATCTGGTATAACCGAATTCGATTAACGATTTAGTGTCACTGACCTGATGGATCAAAGGTCTCTTGTGTCCTCTAATAAAAAATGACCGAGCGATATCTACATCAAAAGTTACAATAGCTCACCGCGACGGGGTAATACGCAGCGTAATATTCTCGCTCGAATTTTTGGCATAAACGCTGCAGATGCCCCGAGGGGTAGTATTCAACGCGACGGGGCGGCTCGAAGGGTCAAAGGGCGTCGTTAACGCGGTCAGCGCACTCCGGTCGCGTATCAAAGTGCTCGAAAGTTCAGCGGTTTCAGCCTCGACGGCGGATTACTCCTCGGGATTAAATAAAAAAGAGAGAGAGAGAGAGAGAGAGAGAGAGAGAGAGAGAGAGAGAGAGAAAGAGATAGAGTGAAAAGAAGAACCAAACAAAAAGATTGAGGCGCGTGGGTGAAGATCGCTGCGCGAGTCTTTTATTCGTTTACACTCGGCCGTTTCGTAACGAAAAACGGCCACAAACTCGTTTCGCGCGTACAATTCCCATTCGAAGTGCTTTGCTTTTGGTTTGTTCCGAGATTTAATTACAAAAAAAAAAGAAAGAAACACGCGAAGTTTTCTGCGCATCCGTTGCCTACTTGTTAGAGGAACGTGATGAAGTCGATAAGATCGTCTAAGATCGATCGTGCGTACCGTGTTTTGAATAAGCAAGCGGCGCAATACTTTCGCAATACCATTGAATTTTATCTACAAGATTAAATGTGAAAAAGTAAATTTTCGTTCTTCGAATTAAGAAAAAAAGATCAAGTTATACATCGAGAAAAAGCTTGATAACAACTAGCAAATATTTTTTATTTAGCATTTTAATATTTAGCGCATACCAAACATAATAATAGTAATAAAGAGTTTGATAATAATTACCAAATATTTAGAAGAACAAAAATAGCGTTTATTAATTCAATTAAACACTAAGTTTTTGGTTATATTAATTCCGAACATTTGGTTGAAATTATTTCACTCATTTGGTAGCTATTATTAGACTCTTATTTTCAGTGTGATCATGAAGCGTGCAACTTATTATCACTATTTAAACAAAAAGAAAGCAACATCATGAAAAGTCTAAAAAATTGAGAATCGCTACGTTAAAAGTGGTTATATTCTAATAATGGTTATTCAAATCGCCCTCTCTCTCGTTCTCTCTCTCTCTCTCTCTCTCTCTCTCTCTTTCTCTCTTTTTCTCTTTGCCGATTCCTGAATAGTTACGAATTAGCTGAGGCGAAAAAGGTGTCAGCGAACTCCTTAGAAGACCCGATCGACTTCCGCGTTCCCAGATATAGGATTCTATCGATCGGATCGATATCATGGTCGCAGATCACTCGTCTGAAAGACAGGTTCCGGTGAACGGTCGAACGCGGGCTTTCCGTCGCACCACGAAAGTAATGGCTCTTTGAATTTAGCTGGCACAGAAAATGGAGACCTGCTCGAGGAAAAAGATAGAAATGCAAATGCTCTGCACACTCGAGACTCGAGATGACGACGACGACGACGACGACGATGAGTTCGCGTCGCCGCGGTAGCATCCCATACAATTGCAGTCGTGCGCTTTTCCCGCAATATCATCGTCCTTTTCCACGGAAAATTTTAGGACGAGAGTAAGACGTTTATTATATTTCCGGGAGTTCTAACATCATCACTAGGAATATCATGACAAAAATAAATATAATAATAATAGTAAAAATAATGATAATAATAATAAGAATAATAATAACAATGATATAAGATTAGAAGAAAAGAATAGAATTTATTACGTATTTCTTCAAGAAACTTTTTATATATGAAATATTTTGTCAATCTAAATGCTTATATAAATTAATAAGATGAAACGTAAATAATAGTTTGTAGCACTAACACACGGTTTAATCTGCTACTAATTAGTAGCTTTAACGTAGCCTCTGGAGAGGAATATGCCGCCATGTTCACAGATAAAATATCTTCTATTCCCTTGGATATCGCCGTGCTTGGTAATGCCAAAACTGTTACGCAAAATATTACGTAAAATTTCACTAAAACTCTCGAAGGACCGTTAGCTGTTCGGTATCATAAATTGTTATTCTATTCTACTCGATAAATTCTGGCGAGTCACGAACGAAATTTTGCACGGTGAAACTTCGCCTTCAGGCCTTACTGGACCACGTAAATCGCGAGTAAAGAATGGAAAAGCGCCCGCCCAACCACATCAAAAACTTAAGAGAGGTCAAGCTCGGTGATGTAACTACGCTAGAGAGATGCGAAGAAATTTATCAAATTTCTCGATAGTACTACATATCCTATTCATCAATATTGTAGAATTTTTTTAAAAATTTCTGTAGAAAAAAATGAATTTGATTTTAATCAGTAACGTAAAGAGTTCAACTAATATCTTTGCAAAAATTCAGTTCTTTCTTTAAAACAAAACGAAATTATTATTATTATATAACAAAACAATATCATAAAATCTGCATAAATATACAAAATTAAACTATGAAATTTAACAAATTTTAAATATTAATATAAATTTATAAATTTTACAAATATTTCAATATTTTACGAGTTGCAATAAGAAATAATGCATCATGATACATGTTCTCAATTCTTACGAAGGAATTCATAAATAATAGAAAATATGTAAAATATCTAAATCATATTTATTATAGATTTAAACTCAAGTATCAACATCATCGAGTTTAATTTCTTTCTCCGTATATTATTTAACGCATTGTCAAAATACTTTTCTGTCGTGCATGTAATGGAAATAAATTGCAAATAAATGGCCGTTCGGAAGAAAAAGTTTGGGCAAGCTTTGCGAGGTAAAAAGTACGTGTTCGCAAGAGGAAGAGGAGATGCGCGGAGATGCGTACTTAAACTTCAAACTTGCCTCTGGTTGCACATTTACTCAGTTACGCCACCGGCAAGGCCGAGCTCTCTCGTGTTCTTGGCGCCACGCGCAAAAAGCGAATTCCATTTCCGCGCACACCCGCGCGTTTTGCACGTCCGGCCCGTTTGTAAACGCGAAATCTGCACGTTGCAAATACCGCTCGCATCCAAGCATCGGATGAGCGTCACCGCCCCGGGGCGACGTCGAGCGTCGAGAGGGTAGAACAAGATTATTAACCCTTAACAGGCCAGGTTGAGGGAAAAAAATCACACGTGTCTATGTGTAACGCGAAATGGCGTGACAGTACCGTGATCACAGTACAATGACTGATCCGTTAACGAAATGAAAAAGGATGTTGGATTGTTGCATTTTTTTTTCGCTAACACCCGGATTGTGTCAAGCCGAATTGTGGTTTTCGTAACGATTAAAACTTAAAATGATAACCTAGTCAACATACGTCGCGCGGAAGGTAATAAAAATTATTAAAAAATGAGAGCGTATTTTTCTTGACAATAAAGTTGAAATATGACGTGACTTTAGCAGTGATGGATTTTAGAGATTAATCCGGGAGTGGTCACCTAATTCTTTTTTTACATAAATGATCATCTGGCGTGTTTTTCTATCTTAATTAAAATCACTATTATTAACTAACATATTGTTGGCTGTTTTTCGATTTATTAGTGTTTTAAAATTGTGAATATAGATTTAATCATAATTTCCTGAAAAAAAGTTAGTAAAATCAAACAAATATTAAATAAAATAAATATGTAAGTAGTTTATTATGACATAATTTTTAAAAAATAAAGATTTTACTTAATATAATGTTTTTTTATTTCGGACTTTCGATGGAATTGTATATTTAAACATTTAAAAGGTCCGTAAATATTAGTTACTAAAAAAAAATGGAAGAAAATATGTTCAACAAATACCCATACAAAACAATAGTTTACAAATTCACATTTTCTTGTTGTCGCTGGAATATAAAAACATCCCAGCGACTATTCCCGGGTTAATTGAAGATGCGTGATTGTCGAAAGCAGATAATTTTCCCACGGTTCTCAAATATTATCAAAAAAATAATCTGTTGTTGAAAACATTTTAAAACGTAATCTGTTGCGTATCTTTATTTTGCTAAAGATGATAGAAGGTTTGTTTTTGAAACATGTGTAAGTGATGATACCTCGTGTTATGTGAATTAACGTATGTGCTGGGTTGATTTTATCGACGGCCGCGGTGAAAAATCAAATACATTTTTCAAGCGAAGTTTCAATACGAAGTTCGTTTACCGAGTAATTTTGAGATATGAAAGTCGTCCATTTAATGGTCACCTATCGAATGTATTTCGCACGTGTGATTAAAAGGGTTTGACCGCAAAGCGGTTAGTAACATACGCTCGTTAAATCCACAGCTGGCGACATCAATTTAGTGGCACAAGAAAATTGACCGCTTTCACCTAATAAGATTAGGATTTATGTAATTCTTGCCACCGTGCGTAAATCCCTTTTCGGCGAAACTCTCTTCATTTACACGAACCATTTTCGAAGTAATTATAGCTTAAAATGTTACCGAAATCACTAATCAAACGATACTATTAATGGTATATTTCTCTTATTCGCCAAACGCTAATGCTAAAAGATAGTAAGTAAACATAATTATGGCTTTACATGTTTTACATTATTTAATCAGTGGTATGCACGAACAAATAAAACGCAATACAAACTCCGATCATTAGTCCTCGATAAATTCCGTTTGCAATAGTCATAAAGAGCACACCGATGTACAAACGCGAAACGGCAAACATTCGTAGTCGCGTCCGGATCGTCGATAAATTTGATCAAATTAATTACGTCCCAAAATAGAACCGCGTGTTTCAAAATCGAGTGTTTCATTCTTGGAACAAACATGTCTTGTAAAATAAGAACGATCGCAGGAACGAAAGCGAGAGTGAGATGTACGAAAGTGTGCGGCTTTAGGAAATTGGGGATTCGAGGCATCAGGCCCATTGCGAACACACAGTAGGCCAGCTCCGGTTTCCGGCGAAACGCCTAATCTGTATGTATGCGACGCATTTACATGAACAGAGAGGCCGAGCGCATATCGCGGCCCATGCTAATGGACGAAAGGGTAATCTGTAATCACTAATTACATCGAGTTAAACCCGACGTATTCACCCTGAAACGAGGGCTGGGCGTGACGTTATATTCCATCCCGTTTCACCCCGCCCCGTGACTACCGCGTTATGATTAGTGCGAGCGATAAGTCGAGATGTCTGGCGTATTCTCTCACGCCGGTTATCCGGGAACGATTAACCCTTTTCGACCCAACGGCTCCAATTCAATTCGCATATTTTACGTCCTATCGGGATGCATAGTCGCGCGATCGGAAAATAGCTAATATTTATGTTCTGAATCTATACGAATCCAAGATTGCATCATATTTTTATTGTTATTTTATGTTTATACTATATTTTATCAAGAAAGTAATAACTGTGAAATAACGTGTTACTTATAACGTTGTTACAATTATTTTTACTTTTTTAATAATTTTTGGTAATGACTACAATTTTTCACGTCGATAACGACATGTCGCGGTTGGAAAAGTGACTTTTGGAAAATGACTCGTTATATTTTTTAATGAGCAACGCATAATGATAACGAATTACTTTTAAAAAATAATAACTTTTCCTATCTTGGTATTATTGTTACGTTATGGAAAATTGTAAAATTATTATATCGATTAAATCGTTATTATAAAGAGTAACAGTAATAGCGTTACAAATAACGCGTTACTTCCTCTCCTGTATTTTGTAGTTTATGTGCAAACGAAATACGAGGAGCCAATTTGACAGAATGTACAAACGCGACAAATACGATACGCACTTCACACTCTTTATCCTTTTCTTTGTTTAGTGCAACTAGCTAATGAGTGAAAATAGCGAAGCGTCGGAACGTAAAGAAAGATAACAAGTCGATTTTATATGATGCATATGCACATGATGACACTTTCGACACCGGCGAGGATAAATTCATAAGCAACGAATGAACATTCCAGCTCAAAAGATTCGGGCGAATGTATCTTTGAAAAAAAAAATAAACAATTTTCATGTTGCATGAATATGTTGGCGACTGCGTTTCACCCGTGCGACGGCAGTCGTTCCGCTGTGATAGAAAAAAGAATTGTCACATGATATGCTACGATATCGATCAGGTGTTTCATTCGAGAGCCCGTATAATTCGCGTTTCTGCAGTGGCGAACGGTGCGAGCGTAAAAAAAATAGAAAGAAAAAGGGGAAAAGATAATGACAGAGTGAGATGGAAAATAGGTTGAAATGCCGCCGTAAACATTCGTATAAATAAATGTAAATCTGTCCGGTGCGCGCGCGAAAGCGTTTCATGTATAAAACGAACGAATAAATGTAAATCTCGCTTTTCGGAAAATGGCATGCTCGAATAAAATCTCCGAGCGATATTTCGTTTCCTCCAATAAACAGGTGGGAGAGAAAGATCGGAGAAGTAATGGCCAGACTTGACGATCGGTGCAGAATAATTTTGCACATGTAGTAATTGATGGTTTTGCCGCACAGAGCCGAGCTGATTACGCTATGATGATAATTAACTGCGTTTATAACCGTGTTATGGGCCTTCGCGGCGCGTTGATTAAAGCTCGAGTGACGCAACGCAAAAACGACCCCGACTTTTAACAAAATTTCTCCGGCTAGATATGGGATCCCGGCTAAAGGAGAAAAAATATATTTCATCTTTTTCGAGGAGAGCGCGCAAACCATTTGCTAGGAGTGAAGAGGAATTCGTCACGTCGTGCGATACGCTAAACTCGACGACGATATACCATATATCTCATATATACCTCACATCGACCATAGCTTTTACGGAATTCCACCTCGTGTTTAGAAATGTAGATGGGATAAGATGCTTAACTACGGAATATAGTTGCTCAATCCATTGGACTGAGGAAATTCTTGCGTGGAAATTCAAATGCCTATCTCATGAAATGTAAAATAGAAGTACTAAGGAATTCGACTTAAAAAAAGATTCTTAACGGAATATTTCGGATTTGGCTGGAAAAACTTTAAATACTCATCTTCATTTTGAAGTCGCTTCTTATTTAGCAAAGATAAAGTCGGAGGAAAGAGCTCCATCTGAGTTTTTGAGTCTTTAATATTTAATGTAGAAACCCTCAAATAAAAGTCGAGACAAATATGACGACAATATTTTGCTTTGTATTGTAGAATATATGGGAAGACATTTATTAAGCACTTAAAGAATGTAACAGTCATAAAGTATTACAAATTATTATTTGCATTATAGCAAAACATCTCGTCACCATGCAAGAAAAAATTTTATTAATTTATAAGAAAAATGCCCAAATGTTGTATAATCAGTTATAATGTTTCGCCGTGTTTATTTAATTCAAGATTGTTCTTAGGAAACAATTAAAAGTGATTAGATTTTTACTTGAGAGTCTTTAGTTTAATAATTGAATCTTTTGGTAAATAAGTAGGTTACCTAGTGAAAGCACATTTGAAAGACATATCTCGACAATACTAAGAATACGACAATAATAAAGAAATGTACGTATATAACTATATTTTTTACTCTAAACTAAATGGATATGCGATAGCATGAGACATTGGTGAGACCAACTGGCATGATTATTCGCTGTGGTTATTACACGTTGCTCTATTAATTTCTCCGGTTGTCTCCGCAGCAGACGATGACGTCTGAATCGGACACCGGTGTTCCGATTCCAACCGCATGTTGTCGCATACGTAATTCGCGCCTCGTGCACGCTGATGAGTCGCGTTGCTCTCTACCTGCCAACAGCGGCCTCCCCGAACTGCATAAATAATATCAAGACGCAGATGGTCTCTAACCTGTCGGTTCACGCGGCACTATACATTGATAGCATCACTTTGTCGATAAGTTTGTTGGAAGTTTTAAAAAGAACAAACGGGATAGAAGTAACGGAAGTTTAAAAGACTAAAGAAATAAATATATAAATGTACAGTTATTTCGAGTGTCGAAAACCGTACACATACATAGTTGACAATTTGTGTTAAATTTAACACATTCCATTGTGTCAAAGGGTCCACCGTAATTTTTGTATCAATTTAACGATTAGATGAATATCTATGTTAGAAATAATACAAATATTATATTTAAAAAATGACAAATATATTATATAATACTGACACAATTTATAAACAAATGATAACATATTTTTTTAAAGTAATTATATAACAATTAACAATAATAACAATTAATATTTATAACATATATGTTAAATAACAATATGTTAAATTAATACATTAAATTGTATTTTATTCGTTTATCTTAAAATTGTTTTAAAGCAATAGATTATTTCTACATTAGTTGTTCATTTATTTAATTTATTTAAATTGTTATTTTAATACTAAAAAATGTTGAATATCAATTTAACACACAATATTTGAATGAACACAATTACAGTATGTAAAATTAACACTCAGATACATTAAAAATTCAATATAAAAATTTTAGGACCGATTAATATAAATAAAAAATTTTTATTGTGTAAGAATATAGTATCTGTGAAAGAGAACATCAGAAAAAATTTTAGATAAGTATTCCGCATACAGATACATGAATTGAAGCGAAATCGAATTGAATGAAGTAATGAGATAAGAGAAAATGTGCATGGAAATATTACAAAAACACAACAGTGATTTATAGCAATGAGCCGAACGACTAATTGAAAATAATGAATATGTAGATAATGCAGAGAGAGAGAGAGAGAGAGAGAGAGAGAGAGAGAGAGAAAGAGAGAGGCTGATCTAGACAGAAATTTATTGTGTTCTGCGGAGAGTCTTTTGGTGCAGATAGAAATATAGATATACGAGTATAGTAATATATTATCTAAAATTAGCCGAAATAATAAGAGGAGAAATGTAAAATCACAAGTATCCTATTATAAAAACTATACTAATTGTAAGAAGACAAAAGTGCTTTCAATTTAGAAAATAAAAAGTTCTAGGCATTTCTTCTTTGAAGACACTTGCAAGTTTCTGCATATAATAAATTTCACAAATCTTTCTAATAAAAATGATTGATAGATATAATAATTCCTGTTTGGAATGTACCGATTTACCGAGGATAACAATAGTATTTGGTTCTTCCTAGTAAAATCATTGATTATCTTTTATATTCAAATTAAAGAAGATAAATGACGAATAAAGAGATGAGGGAGAACGAGGAAAAGTCTATTTGTGGCCTAAAACCTCATTAATAACGGCCAGAACTCGTGATGCTGCGTAATATGGCTGAAATGAGAAATGAGTAACGGGGTCATGCGCGCGTGGAGGACGCGCAAAAGTTCTGCATTCGCATAATCCTTTCCTAATGATGCGACCGTTTTTAGCTTTAATACGCGCACCGACACGCGCGGCAGTGATACGGCGGCGAATATCCGGACGCGTTTCTCTACGCGGCTCGCGTATTTCGTCGCGCGGATTAGCAGTCCGTGCTGAAACGTATGTAAAATCGCGTGTTATGTATGGCATACTTATACGCGAAAGGATAGACTCCACGTTCTCCAGATTTGCTTTGGACTGTCCGAAAGCAAATACCTGCCTTCATTCCAACTATGCTCATCCGTTTAGACTTCAACATTGAACAACTTGGCAATTAAAATCTCGCAAATTTCTGTTCCGCTCGAGAAGAGTGTTTGAAAATATGTTAATATTATACTTCCCCATATTCTCTTGAGAGTTTGTTAAACATTTTGTCGTTTATGTTGCACGAAAATAGTCTTGAAAGGTAAATATATCTCTTAGATTTAGTTTTCGATATCTGTCATATTACACACATATTGGTGATTCCTGAGTAATATATATGTAGCTTAATGCGGACATACGGAGTGCATCAGTGCCGACACAGGTCCGACGAGATGAGGCGAGTTTTCGAAATAAATCCTTCCGTACGCGTAAATCATGCGAACTCTTTTTTTTTCTCTCGAAACGCCGTTAATATTCCCGGCATTTTCGTGCGACTGTCACGCCAGACGATCGATTTCGCTGGATTTTTAGACTTCTGTTGACCCGGATTATTATCGCAAGAAAAATACTCTTATCAATCCGACGAATCGCGTTCCCGTGATCGTGCATGAATGATGAATCTCCAGATAAACGAGGCTGAACGCAATCCATCAGATCATCGGCAATCTTGATTGAATCTGCTTGATCCGATAGAAACACTCGCTTTGTACTGCGCGCGAGGATTGAAACTACGTGAAACGCGTAAAGATCGTGTGTTTAACCTTTCGCGAACCAGGTGAAAAAAATCAAGATAGCGAAGGATGGCATGTAGGATATCTCATATCTTATGGTATACTTCATCATAAGTATACTAATTTAGTACGACAGGCAACTCCAGCTATATAAAACGGTAACTTGCGCGCAATATTTTTTAAAAAGTTAGAAATTTACATCTCTCTTGCGAGGGTGTCACACCCTACCTAGACCGAAGATTAACAATATTATGGTAGTATCGATCGCTAGTCACAATGAGACACCTTAGCAAAGAGAGAAAGAAAAACATCACCAGAAAGAATTTCGTTAAATTCGGGACATGCGAGAGTATATACTCCAGCTTCACCTGATTGACATAGTGCCTATATCAGGACTAGTCTGGGTCGATATCGAATTGTTCTTGCCGAGGAGAACCAGCTTTCTTTCCGTTCGAAACGATGCCGAACGTCTTCGCTCATTTCGGAAATCAGCCATCCCGTTTAGGTTTTACGGCGTACTTGGGGCCACGGTGCGCTCGGACTCGTCCGGACGGCGTGCTCAGGCGTTTCCATCTCGAATAGAAGTTTTTACGCCCCGGGAGCTTATTATCCGCGGAACAGCCGCGGGCGCTCGTATTTCCGGATATAATTTAGCCAGTCGAGCGTTTCAGCTGCGCGGCAGGCTTAATTTCGCACCTACGTGCGCGATCGCGGCCAACGAAAACAGAAATAACTTCACCCTCACGTTACGAGAGAGAGAGAGAGAGAGAGAGAGAGAGAGAGAGAGAGAGAGAGAGAGAGAGAGAGAG
>NW_017259319.1:730461-736489 GCF_001594045.1 Atta colombica
GTTGCTGCTCGTCGGCCATGGCGCGGTGAGCTCCACGGAAAATAATTCAACGCTCTTGTCGTAAAACCGGCATAAATTGGGTGCGGTGTGCACCAGACGGTATCGATTCCCCGAGGCGACTGTCGACAGCGTTCTAGCTAGACGTAGACTCGGGGAATTTGTCCACTGCACTCTCCAACAGTGATTCTTGAGTGGATGAAACTTGAATGAGTCTTGAATTAACGCGCAAATTTTATTCGAAAATTATTCTTGATGGTATAAGAGTTTAAGTGTATAACTATCGCAGTATTTATTTGCTGCTCCAAGTAAGACTTTTTTATTAATTAAATTAATCAAAATTCCTTCGTTTATTTTTTGCAGACGTCACAACGCAGCTTCACCGTTATTGGCGTTCTCCACCTGCTCGTCTTGGTTGGCCTTTTCGCTCTCGGCACAGCCGAGGCGCGGACTTTTTGCCCTAACGGCTGTACCTGCGACGATGACACCTTAGTGGTTTCCTGTGTGGGTGCCAATTTGGATGTGATACCTATTGCGTTGAATCCCAGCATCCAGCGAATAGTGTTAAAGGAGAATCGCATCAAGATCGTGGACGCAGCAGCCTTCCAATTCTATGGTGATCTGAAGAACGTCGATCTCTCTAGCAACCATCTGTTCACTATACCTAACGGCAGTTTTGATGCTCAACGACACCTTGTGGAGCTCCATCTGAAGCATAACAAAATCTCGGCGCTGACCGAGAAGACGTTCCAGGGTCTCAAATCCCTTACGGTGTTGAATCTGCGAGATAACTACCTGGAGACGCTAAAGAACGGCCTGTTCGCCTACTTGTCGAAGCTCGAGGAGCTTGATTTGGGTCAGAATCGCATATCGAAAGTAGAACCAGGCGCGTTTCAGAAATTAGGCACTCTACGGGTACTATATCTCGATGATAATCAATTGCGAACTGTTCCATCGTCAGCCCTGGCACCATTGAATGCCCTCGCCGAGCTTCATATCGGTTGGAACGCTTTTTCTTCATTGCCGGACGATGCGTTCAAAGGTCTCGAGCAATTGGCTGTGCTAGACATCATGGGCGCCGGTTTGGACAACATCAGCGATGGAGCGTTTCGTGGCCTGAATGCTCTCCGTACCTTGAAACTTGGCGCTAACAAACTGCGCGAAGTACCGACGAAACAATTAGCGGTGTTGCCACGCCTTGAGGAGCTTACTTTAGGCCAGAACTTCTTCACGATCCTGCGATCAGGAGCCTTCCAAGGTCTATCAACGTTGAAGAAGCTCGATGTATCCGGCGCCAAGCTACTTACTACCGTGGAGAAGGGAGCCTTCTCAGACAACGCTAATCTAGAGACTCTTGTATTAAACAGCAATAAACGGTTGGCTGTTATGGAGGAAGGTTCTTTGGCCGGCTTACCAAATCTGAGGCATCTAATGCTACGTGACAATGCCTTTATCACATTCTCGGAATCGCTGGTCGCCTGGAACGAACTGCGCCGTCTGGATCTCAGTGAGAATCCATTAGTATGTGACTGCAGTCAATTATGGCTGGCTGAGATACTCGTCCCGAGAAACTCAAGCCCAGTGCTATGCGCCGAACCGCCCGAATCCAAGAGCAAGTCCATCAAGGGTATGACCGCAGACGAGCTAGGATGCGCCTTTTCGGATTCGCGCAAGCAGGTTCTGCTGGTGACGGTGTGCACCACAGGACTAGGCCTCTTCTTTGGTCTTATAATACTCTTATATTACCGATATCGCAGACGCGTGCGAGACGCGCTCAAAGATTACAAGTGGAAGAACCGTGCGATATCACGAAAAGAGCATGAGTACCAGAAGACCTTCTCCGATGACGAATACATTGTCCGTTCGGCACACGCCCATCATCATCACCATCATCATCAAACACCACCATCTCAGCCGGTGCCCACGCATCACCATCATCATCACCTTCAGCAACTGCAACAGCAACAACAGCAACAGCAGCAGCATGCTCAGATAGCAGCCGGTATCAAGCCAATACCGGTGACGGAGCTGTAGCTAGAACTACGGGCGGCGAGCCCCGGGACCGGTGGAGTTTGGTTCCTGCCTCATAGCAGCACCACCCTCGCCGAGGGCTTCACCTACATCGACGGTGAGACAGCGCGCCAGATGCGCCGCCCGGGGACGCTGCCCGTCACGAACAACGCGTCCGGTCACCGCGGAGCAGGAGGAGGAGGAGGAGGTGGAGGAGGTGGTGGTAGTGGAGGAGGTGGAGGTAGCGGAACGGGAGGAGGGGTCAGAGGAGTCGTAGACGATGGTACAGCATCGCTAAGCGCAGCGTCGATCGACGGAGTCACATCTAACAGCGCGAGATCCCATTACTCCAGTCACTCCCTGCGCCGTACGCCGCATTCGCAACCGCAACTCTCTGCCAGAGAGCCGGACGATCGGATACGGACTCTGGAGTCCGGACTTCAAAACGGAATCCCAGCCGGTGGCCGTCATCAGTCGTCACCGCCACCGCTACCCTCCAGGCATCAGCCCAACTGCGGCCAGTCCTCGTATCCCACTCTACCGGTCAACGGCTACGCTGCTCATCACTATCATCATCACACAAGAGAGCGGGAGAAAGATAGGTCGTCCGTTCGCGAAAGAAATCGTGAGCGAGACGGCGGTCCACCACCACCTCCACCACCGCCACCGGTAACGTCGCACCGATCCGATAAACACAGGGAGACCCAACTGGAGATGGAGTTGCGCGACAACCTGGACATGGGTGTGATTGGCACGTACCGAGCGTAAATCGGACGCGTCACATGGCAAACAAGATCTGTAGTCCAGAAAAAACGTGATTCTATGATTATTATGGACTCCTCCGTTGTGTTTCACATAGTATGGAGAAATTGACAATTTGAAAAGATGAAGGAGATCAGCGGAGACCAATCAGAAGAAAGTTCCTTTCGTCGCGCAATATAAAAAGAATGAAAACTAATAAATGAAATAATGAAATAATAAAACGGAAAGAAGACCATGCTGACGAAGAATATCAAGAAGCGAGACCAAAAAAATCGCACTAAAGTGTAATCGCCATATCGCCACGATATACAATCTATTCAAGACTTTTATTCGTATACGATCGAAATATTAGTATCATCGTGGATCGGCCATCATAGATCAATTTCACGATCAGTCGAAAGCCAACGATCGTGCTAGAAAGACATTTGTTAGTTGATACTTTTATTTAAGTTTTCGAAGAGAAAAAATGAAGCTGAGGAGATACAATATATCTAATTGACGTATCGTTATTAGGAAAAAAAATTGAACATTGATTATGAAATTTTTGTAATATAACTTGATTAATGTAAAGTCTAAATATTAGCAATTCTTCGCGGATTACATTTTCACATCTGAAATATTTTTCGAAATTTTCAGTCTTTTTTTCTAATTTTTTAAGATCAATTTTTTGGCCTGTAATGACGCAACAAACAAGCAAATAACCAATAGGCTCCCCATCGTAATCAAAAGATGCGGATAAGCTTTGCATTAAGTATATCTGTAAAAAAGTATATCTGTACCGCATCTTTTCCGGAACGAGATGTCATTCCGAAAATTATACACCTCGTCTGTAATCCTAAGCGATCCTTAATAAGCCCATCTTCCCGCGCGACTGCTCGAAGATTAATATCCTCTCTACGTCACCGTGGGGAGTCGTCTCAGAATCTCGAAGAAAAGAAGACCCAACGGACATGGAATGACTTTCGCCAGGATTTTTATCACGTCTGTCTTATCACTGATGACCACAAGATCAGCACTGCCGATGAGTGATGCCAAACAGAAATCCCTCGCGTGGATAACCCGTGGGAAAACAGGGTCGGTCCACGATCTCCTTTCCTCTCTTTTTCCAGAAATGACGGGCCATCCGGCCATGTGGAGCCTGTTGTGTTCCAATACATACATATACACGCGTAAAAATTCTATATGCGCGGTCGATTACTTGATCGTGCTGAAGACCGCCGAGCTCGATCGAAACTGAAGTTCGATAGCGCATCGGTCTACGCCGAGTCATTCTTGAAGCCGATCCGAGGGCGAGAGCTTAACGAGTTCGTCTGGCTCTGAGGATCCGAAGATCAGATGATTCGAAGAACAGATGCGACTCGTTAAGATCCATCGATCATCACTCGATCGTTTTATTTCAGACGGACGCGCAACTGAGAGTTCGTGTCGCGCGAGATGAGACATGTATCATATGCGAAGAGATTGACGTACTATAAGCAACGTAGAACGCAGCTATATAAATATATACATATACAGATATATATATAAATAAAAAGTATATAAAAAATATATATATACATAAATTATATATATATATTCTAAACGGTCGAATTATTTTCTAAATAAAAACACCAATGTACAGAGGCACGACGGAGACGGTATAGTTGAGCTAGTGTCAACGCGTCCTCGACTATCTTTAACTATAAGAAATTCTAGATCGTCGTGGAGTTTCCGGGTACCTGCCTACTAAAGTTGAAAAGAGAGAAAAATAAAGGAAGAAAGAGACGATTGGTAAGTGGGTATCCGCGTGCGATTTGATCCCTCGATGGTTGAGGAATTGCGGGGATGGAGAAACTATCAAAACATTATCTGATATTACGATTAGCGATGTAAGGACGGTCGTTTCTTTTTTTCCTCTGGTCGATATGTAAGTTAAGGATAAGATCGTGTTAAGAATTTAACCTTAAGAAGGTTTACGCTGTTATTAGGGAACCGCGCAGGTTTCTAAAACGCGGGTATCGTCCGTTTCCCTCGTTTCAATGGATGAGTGTCTTTCAGATCATGAGGTCACATCGGTCATAACTGGATACCAGAGAATTCTCGCAGTAATATCGTCCATTGTTATCAAATGAGCAATGAGATAACCAAATTTTTTAAGTTAAATAAAATTTTTGTTAAAATTTGTTATTTTTAACTTTCATTGTACGTCAAAATTAATTCATTCCCGTGGTTAGTTTTAAAATAAACATCGTCCACATATTAATTATAATAAATTATAATAAATAAATAAATTATAATAATTATAATAATACAATAAACATCTATATGTGTGCAGTTAGTAAATAATAAACTAAATTTGGGTCAAATTTAATTTTCTTGAGATAAATTGTTTAACCTCATTGTTTTGATTAATGAAATATTAAATAGGAACAATAGCGCCTTACAAAAATTATTAAAAATAACTCAAATTGGTATAATTTGACATTATGAATTTAACAGCAAATTCGCGTTTATACTTAAAGATTGATCTAAAACGCAATAATCTAGAAGCTAAAGTCTTCTTTGTTATCGATGCTTTCGTTACCAAAGCGTCCGTTTCTCTCTCTCTCTCTCTCTCTCTCTCTCTCCCGAACAGTAAATAATTAATAGATTATTAATAATTAACAAATAATAATTATTTATTATTTATTAAATTTATCACTAATAAATTAAATTCATCAACAATAATTATTTTTACAATTTTCCAAATTTCGATTTTGTTCCTCGTAGAATGCGTCTGTCAATCGCGAGACAATGCATCCCATGAGGAGGAACCGAGAACAGAGACACGATTCGTTTTGCCGACGTCAGGATTTGAATCCTCAAGAGAAAGGTTACATCTCCCCCCGCACTCTTCCACCGCGGTACAGTGAGCCGAATTCCTCTGGTCCGCACGCTGCCAAAATACTGCCATTTAATCGTCCTTGAATCGTAGTACCGATTATATCCGCCACGTGGGTAATTTTCCGGTCACTTTTACTTTCGATATTACACGAGGGAAGGGCAATTCCCGCGGCGACGATAGCAGCACATCGGAAATCCCGCGGCCCTGATAAATCGCGGCTGCATTAAAATGCACGGGGCGCGGCCGAGTTTAAGTTAGTTCGCCGACCGGCGTAATGGCCGCAGTGGAGAGTACGAGAGAAACCGAGGAGAGGAGGGTAGGAGAGAGAGAGAATGGGCGAGAGAGAGAGAGAGAGAGAGAGAGAGAGAGAGAGAGAGAGAGAGAGAGAGAGAGAGA
>NW_017259319.1:736589-776510 GCF_001594045.1 Atta colombica
AGAGAGAGAAACGAAACGTGTACGGCGAAGATGTACTTTACGGAACGAGATTATTTTTCCGCCCGAGTGTACCCAGTGGAATTCCACGGTCACCCGGCCTGAGAAAGGTGACTGCACCTTGAATCGACTCCGGCGGCGGCGCGATGCAGCCGTTCGCTCACTCGAATCGCTCGCTTGCTCGCTGCTAAGCGTGGAGAGAGAGTGGCAGAATTTCAGCTCCGGTAGAATCTGCAATGGTTTAGGATTAGGCTTGGAGGCGTTTAACTTCGCGACACAGCGGAAATCGGACGGAAATTAAGCACCGTTTAGTATTTGCAGAAGATGCATGTTGATTTGCACTCACGAAGAAGGGGGAGAGGGCTATCGCGCGTAATGTCGCGATTATTTCCGACAAAGCAATTGCTTCTTTCGGACTATGGTATCTTCAATCTCGATAATAATGCAGAGTTGATTCGTTCTCGACGAACTTAATTCACAAAATTATACGTTAAATGAGGAACGTGTGCTAAAAAGTTAAAGGAATAAATCTCGCCGAATAAAACACCGGACGCGGTAGCGATAGCGGGCCGTGATTTATCGGGGGTAAATTACGGATGCATCGAATGGCGAAGAAAGAGACACGGGCGGGAGTGAAAGTTACTATCGATAATGGAGTAACGCCGTCGTTCGGCGCCGCCGCCGAAGGAAAATATATTGCAGCTCCATTTTTAGATATAACCGCGGAGAATTCTCTCTCTCTTTACCATTGGATACATCTGCACATGTCTCAAGGACACTCATCCTTGCTCGTAAAACCCTTTCCACCCCGTTGACGCCGATTTGACATCAGGAATTTTATTATTTGATACGCGACGCGAATTTGTCGGATAAAAGCAGGATTTACGGCGTACGACTGCGTTTCGAGAATAAAATTAAATGTGTACATTGTCACTTATCACAATTAATAGATTGGTTTGCGAAGGGAGAGCGAAATATATCTTTGTAACGAGTTTCGGCTGCCGAGGTTCGAGATTCGCGAGCAAACTTTTCAGGCAATCGCTGGAAACTGTGAGATTTTTAATTTTCCCAATATCGATAATCGAACTATATGTCGATGATTTTTCCGAATAGTTCGATGGTTTTGTAAGCATTCCATGCTGCAAAAAAAAGGCAAAAAAGCAGTTGAGCGGCTCAAACTCTATATATATATATATATATATATATATATATATATTCACAATATAACTTTGACGTTCATGAAATATCGTTTTCGGGCGAACAGCTCTCAGAAATAAGTTCGATGCCAAATGAAACCGCGTAATCTATGCGGTTTCGATAGCCCGATAACATGAAAGCATCATCGATTCTGAAAAAGATTTAGACTATTATTTTCGCTCAACATTTGACTGCCACGAAGAAAAGCCAAATATACGATACGATTTCTATATTTTATACCGAAACAATTTTCATTTTATATCGAAAGGTATGTCTCAACGTACCATAAAACCGGTGTTAAAGATTGCTTCAAAATTCACAATGTTCGCGCTATGTTCGTTTTGCAGAATAGGTTTTGCGGAATAAAAGATGACGCAAAAAATAAGTAACTTCTTATTCTAACATAATATATAATCTTTCTTGAAAATACGATTGCATTTATACACATTCAGTAATATTGTTATATATTTGTACGAAAGATTGCAATATCGTTACATTATATCGTGCATTTGAGGATACGTGTAATGCACGTTTGATGATGCGACCGTGTTAAAGATGAGCGGGGCAGTGTTTCCGGCGCTTCAACGTCGAGACATCGACAGAGAGAACTAGCGTAGGAACGTATCTAATTTCGCAAGTTTCAGAGAACCAACCGAAGAAATATCCGGCGGAAACTTTGCAAATTTTCACTCGGCGTCTTTATCTTCGTCGAACTTTGCAAATCGAAGAGCTTTGCGCGACCTGTGCAGTCTCATGCTCTCCCGATAATCTCATTCTCTTTTGGAATTTATATTTCGCCTTGCTCATTTCACACGAAGGACCTTTTTATATTCTTATTTATTATGATAAGACACAATTTCAACCTCGAGGCACAATGAGAATTTTGCGCGCGTCTTTCGCGAGATGACTCTTTTGTTTTTCCTATGTCGTCATTTTAATGAAAAAAATTCGTGCTCTCATTTTTTTAATTTCGCAATGAACAAAGAATGAAAAAAGAATTCGTCGTAAACATATGCAGATATGTTGCAATATGAACTAAAGATGTGTAAACTATATGAATCGAATTGAATCAAAATTCGATATCAAAATTCATATTGGCTCCCAATTTGTAATTACAGTTTTATTTATAACTTTTTACCTGTATTGTAGCCTTATTGTCAAATTGTAAATAAATGTATATATTTTATTAATTTATTAATTAAATATTTAATTTTAAATATATGTATATTTTAAAAATCACTTAATATCATATTAATCGTTACTGTTTTTCTTACACAGAAATTATTTATATATTAAAATTTATATATTAAAATTTAACCTAACAATAATTATATTGTTAATTGAAAGTTATGTTTTAAGAATTCGATTCGATTCGATATCAAAAATCTTGATTCGTGCATTTCTAATATAAACATCTCACGAACATCAAATGTCAGTATGATGATGGAAGAGAATTCGGAAAATGATTGAAAAAAATACGTACTTTATAGAAATTCTCATTAAAATGACGTCTATTTTCATGTATTTATATTTTCATATATAATATTTAATATGTAAGTTACAATGCATTTTCCATTTAATTCCTGCCAAATTCGTATTGCGATATCATCGAGAATCGTTAACAGCGTGGACAGTGTGCAAACGGCACCTAAGAATCATTGCATATATTTTCTCACCCGTACAATCGGTCTGAGGCTTTCCTCGTGATTTGCGATCCTGGTTAACTCTAACTGTACCGAGGCAACCCATCGGATAAATCTTAAGTAGCGTGTTTGTAATTAAAATGCATTGTAAATGTGTCGGGATTCAAGTATCATAGGTAGTTCTGAACGGGAGAGAGAGAGAGAGAGAGAGAGAGAGAGAGAGAGAGAGAGAGAGAATATTAAAAAGGCCGTTGCGATAGAAGCGGGACGGTGAAAAAGTGTATATTTTACAATATGACCGTCATACTAAAAATCATTACTGTAACGTTATCGTATCGCTAGTCAGTCGACGCGTTTCGAAAAGAGAAGGAAAGAGGAAAAATGGAAGAAATGAAAAGAGTGGAAAGCGAGGAGCGTTCGAACTATCGAGTAAAATTAATTGAGATATTAAATTATTGTACAAAATTGAGCGCCGGTAGTTCGTAAGGCCTATTATATCATTTTTCCATTTCGTATCGATTGCGTATGACACGCGCTTGTAAAATGATACGTACGAGCGAGATGTACGAGGAACATTTTAGAAGAAATATAAGCTCAATATTAAGAGAGGCGTCCGTTTACACTCATAAAAATATCGAGAAATATTGAAACTTCCCAATAAAAATATGAATAAAAATATAAAAAGCAAAGATTGATTCGAGATTGCGGACGCAGGACCAGTACGTTCCATCTTTCAGTATATAATTATTATTTTTCCTTACGAATTCACATTCCTTACGAAAATATTGCGTAATGTGTCTATTCTATCTATTTATAATGTCATATATGTTCTATTTCTCACGTACATCTTGTTCGTACATTTCATTGTAACTCAACCCCCTAAATCGGCGCGTCAAAAGGCGCGCGCTACCTCTCTTGTCTCATATCTCGTCATAACACACGACTCATCCGAGTTCCTTCTGCCGTTCGAGAGATAAGCTCGAGTTCTGCCATTCGACCGCGAGCTCGCGACGCCTGTTATCGGGCGACGACAGGGTGTCGATTGACGAATTCTGCGTACTTAACGGCGCAATGTAATCTCTCGCCGGAGGTGCCGGTGTGCAAGCATTGGCGCTTATCGACGTCTCTCGATAAACTTAGTATCAATGCGCGTTCTGTGCCATTGTGATCGCGATTCCCGGATGTAAGTATGCACATGATAAGCGGGGAATTATACGTCATGAAAAGGCAAGCATAACGGTCGATTCTTTGTAACGCGACCTTTATTTATCTATACAGAAATCGAGATTCTCTTCGTGATCTTTTATTTTTTTACGTATAGATGTAACGGCGATCTCTTGCGAATCTTACGGACGATGAACTGGTTTCGAATTTACATCAGTCCTGTCTCACGTGTGTTCTATTCTTGGAAGAATGTATAAAAAATTAGGATATGGAATGCGTTATAGTTCTTTTTTTTCCTGCTAAATATTCAGTTCAATCCAAGAAAGTAATTTCGCCCACAATAGTTTCGCGAATGATTAAACGAATTTCCCTTCATTAATAATATCCCATATATCGAATTTAAACGACCTAATCTTATATTGTGATATATTATATGTATGTAGTACTTGATTCGCACTTGAGTCAAGCTTGAGTGGAACTGTGAGTTTTCATCAGGATGAATCAGATGGTATGCACATTCCATGAGAGATCGTATATCATTAGGATGATATTTTGCGCTTCTTGGATGGCGGAACTTAAAGCTTCTTCTATCGATCGATATCTTTAGACGATTATGTAATTCTTCAATCTCGTCTCCACGCACCTTATAGATTCAGAAGACGATCATAGAGGATCAAGATCTGTTCCGAGTCGAGATTTGATCAGCAAACGAGTCGGGACACATACACAAACACATACACACACACACACACACACACACACACACACACACACGACGTACGCATACACTACACTGTACATTCGTGTAAAGCATAGCGAAGCCTTATTGAGAAAGCAATATTCATCCTTAAACCGCTTAAAGTATTTTCAAGCTGCTAATCTATCGAGCGATTTCTTCCTACGCTAGATAAAAAGGAAGAAGAGGAGACGTCTCCTTCGAAGCGAAGGGGAAGGCCTCGATGATCGCGGATCGGTTCCGCGATCGGCGACGGTCCAACTCGCGCGAGAGAGCTGGAAGCTATGACCCACGGGGGTAACGCGCGCGTTCGCGGATTTATTACAAAAATGTTCCTTTGAATCCCCGATTGCTAAAATAGAGCAACTTTGTTTCCCAAATTTTGATAATGCCGAGATAGCACGCATGTCGAAATAAGAACGTCTTAAAACTGTTTTAAAGATGTCTTTTATGTCCTGTGATTTTGGACATATACTGTCCAAATCTAGACGGCATTTTTTTTTATTTGAACCAAAGTTATCCCATTTTACAGTGCAGTTATTGCGGACAACAATGCGCTGAGAGGTTGAAAAGCTCTTCTTGATTTTTCCGCGCATTTTTTGAAATTATTATATTGTCTCGCGAAAAAACGACTGTGTATCGTCCGAAACGAATTGCAATTGAAATAAAAGACAAAGAGCACGCGTACAACTTTCTGAACTGTATACGGTGTTAGAATTAGATTGGAAGAACAAGTTTAATTACCGAGGTGAATTCTTCCGCGTTCCCGTAAGCACGCGCGGAATTTTGGCGTATAAAAAACGTTTCGAGAGACTGAAAAATTTCAGGCCGTGCGTTTATCTAAACCTAAGCCACACGCTGAAATACATCTCCCCGCGAAAAATAAGGAGAAAACAAAAAAAAAGGAACTGTGAGCCAAGTGAAAACTAAATTAAACTCTTAAGTCACCGGCGAGGTAAATGTGGTACCTGTAGAAATATCCGTACGGGAAACGCTCGAGAGAAGTTTCTCTTTTTTTTTTACGCAATAGTCGCGATCGGAAGTTTTTCCGCGATAAGCCTGGACGTGCGTTCTCTATCTCTCTTTCCTGCCATGAGAGTGATCCACGTGCAAACGAACCGCCATAACGTTTATTAATCGATAACCGCTCTCCTGCGTCCGAGAGTCGGCACTTCTGGCCGCAAACGGGCGTGTGGCGGGACTTTTTTTTTTTATACATTATTAAACGGCCGCGTCGCGCGCATTCCGGCGAGACCAGCGTAATCTCCGGCTCGATGGAGAACGGTTATCACTTCGCACGCGCCATATATCGATCATACATCAGCCGTCTCGCGAATTAACCGCGATGGTCGTCGACGTCGTTACACCGTGGGTACAAATAACACAGCTTCCTCGCGACTCCGCCCTCCCCCCTCCCTGCTGTAAATACACCCCTGAGTTGTTCCCCGAGGGTGGTAAACGGCCCGCATTCTCGTTGCGCTTTGCCGAGTGCGAAAGTCGCGGAGAGTACACGCGAGAATTTTTTTCGAATAAAAGGAATTCCGAATTTAATTCGTTCGCGATCGAAACGATTCGTGTCCGGCTCAGTTCTCGTCAAAATTTCATGGTGAACAAGCCGAATTTCATTTCTCACACGTATCGTATGATAGACACGTCAATCGCTAAACGATGGCTTAGTCTGTCACAGTATTTTTCGTTTTACTGCAATTATAAAATTAGTTAATAAGCTGTATTATATGTTTTTTTGTTTAAACTGTAAACTTGTAAGATTTATTCAAAGGTATATTATTATATTTAGACACTAACATTCGTTTTGATCAAATACGCCTCCTTCGTTTATGTGTATTTTTTCATCTATAAAATAAATAAATAGAGAAGTAAATAGAGAAAAGTAAACAAATATCTATAAATAAATAGAGAAAAAAGTTTCATGTTATTATTTATTTTTCTTACCCACTTTGTACATTGATTAGATGAAAAATGTACAAAACAGAGCATCGAATCGGATCTGACTTCACCTTCTCGGATTTTAAAAATTCACCATACTGCTAGAGGATTAAAAACGTGATCGAGAATTCATCAGAAATGATTCG
Organism: Atta colombica; assembly: GCF_001594045.1. Lineage (NCBI taxonomy): Eukaryota > Metazoa > Arthropoda > Insecta > Hymenoptera > Formicidae > Atta > Atta colombica. The sequence goes on from NW_017259319.1 coordinate 743,420, forward strand.
ATATAAATTTAATTTATTTTAATTTCAAAGTGACATGCGCCGTGAGAATGCGGGGCGACACGCACACGCACACACACAACACGCGTTTATCGAAATTCGCATTCGTCGCCTATACTCGATTTTCTCTTTACTTAACGAGGATCCTTTATTAAGATGTGTATCATAGAGGCGAGTATGGCGCGGACATGTCCGATTGATCTCGCGGCCTTCTTTTCGTCCGCTTTCTGGTGGAAGAGCGATCCGATCGCGATCGGTCTGTGTAAATATTATTCGTCGCATTTGTGCACGAGGGAAAAGAAGGCGAGCGGGAAAGGCGCGTGGCGCTCGTGTTTTTCGGCATGGAAAGGATAAGCGAACATATTCCGACTCGTCGAACCGAGCGAAAAGAAGGCTGTTCTCTTTCGAGGAAAAGAGGGAGTCCCCTTCCGGGCCATAACATAGGTCATTAATAATAACATAATAATAATAGTAATAATATTAATAGGGATATTCCAGCGTTATTTTGTACATAAATAACTTTATCAACGGATATTAAGAGAAGTCATCAATAAATCTATATATAAAAAAAAATGTTGGGATTTCTTATTGTATTTCTATCCCTCTTTTAATCCTAAAATTTTCAAAACCGTTCATAAACGTAATTATGTTAATCGCAGAGTTTCATCGCTGAATTCTAAATATTCCAAATGATTTGTTTTGCGCTGCTTATAAACCTGCGGTTTCGGACGCATCACGCAAACGCTGTTCACTGATAAGCAGGACCAAATATTTGTTGCCAGGATTGCTAGAGCCAATGTTCGCATCTGTGTTTGGCGGTGCATTTAACGCTAGCTATGGCTACCTATATAATTCTGAGTTTCATATATCTAATATGGTAATCGTATTCAAACATAAACACGAAGGGACTCAGACAGTTACTGGCATAACGCAGTTGCATTTGCGTAATACAAAAGATGACGGTGGATGGTAAACATACAATGCGAATCGGGCAGTCAGATTTTACGCTAAATATGCGTTCAACGTATAGATCAGCACTTTACAAAGGAATCAAATTTCTGTTCCTCAACGTCATATGTGGTCTGAACTCAAGAATAAGGACGTGCCGTAAAATCCACGTGATTTGCGAATGAATACGCTACATTTTTCGCGTAAATAAATCCATGTGCAATGTCGTAAATGAAAAGGATATGGAGCGTTGCACCATATTCCGTATAATTTCATTACGATGGAATCGTCGTTCCAGTAACGTCGAGTAAAGCTGTATATGTACGGCAATAATTCGCGTGGAAAAAGCATCATCCGATATAACTTTAAACATTGACTTTTATTAAAAGAATCCAATAACAACATAAATCCACACATATAACCCTAATTATATACAAAAGTTATAATTCTTAAATAATATTCTGTAATTTAGTTTAACACTTTGAGGTACACTTTGGTTAAACATACGCGCGTATAAATAAAGTTTTAAATACAAAACATGCGATATACATATATCAATATCGATGTAGACATACCCATATGTGTGATATTATGCGTAACATATACAATACAAAAAAATCATATGTAGTTTTGGAATGTAAAAAATAATCGCATACAATTTCGATAAGCATATTGGAAATTAGTTTCATTGTTAGAAATTTTTTTTGAAGCACAAAAAAATCATATTTTAAACGATGTGTTTAAAATGGTATAAATAATTGTTAAATAATATTAAATAAAATATAAATTAAATAAATCATATTCATACGCTAGTTTTTCTCCTTGTTCTCCTTTTCTGTGATTAATAGAAAAATAACGTTACAAATTACATTTATTGGATTTGGTCAACGTTCTAGTACATTTGAGACTTCAATCTCAAACAGCAATTATGACGCAAGTTACACACCATTTCGCGCAAACACATTACATCACAATTGTAATTGCATAATCATGATTCTAATAGTTCTTTTAGGGGTAACTCTCTCTAATTTTTTTTTGCCATCGCGATGCCCAGGCCTAGAATACCTGCAACACCGATAATAACACCTCCCGCGACAGCCATACCCATAAGGCCCTCTGCAAAAAAAATGAAACAAACGGGATTCAATGCCAATTTCAGTCACGAAAATATTGATTAAGCTTCTTAGATGAAGCAAGTTTAATATGTTGGTTGATGTAGTTAGTATAGCAAATCATTAAAAGGAGAACAATACGACATATGTATATATGATAGCATGATGTGGTATTAAACGGGTTTTTCATCTCGTCCGTATAAATTTTTATTACTTATTATACAGAATATACAGATGTGAAATACTAGAGATAGATGCATTGCAAAAAATACAAGCAATGATTATTAACAAAATAACCAAATCTATGCTAAAGCTTTCAATTTGTATATTGAGATATGAAATTAAATATCTGCTATCAGAAGAAATTAGGAAAGTTAACAATCATAAAATTAAAAAAGATGAAAATCTTTGAAGAAGTTATGGAAGAAGTTATATACAATTACAAGATTGTGCTGCAAAAACATGCAGAAGGTTAGCTATTTTTGCCAAAGTTAATGAGTTATGGATTAATATGAATTGTAAGGACATAAAATCGTTAAGTGGAATCTATATAAAATTTAGCAATCCAAGAGAACAGAAAGATTAGTAGAAGCAACCAGAAATAGTACGATTGCGTAAGGAAATCACAGAAATCTCTCAACGATATTGCTCCTAGATAAATTACAAGCTTTATTCTCTTAAGTCGATAAAAAATTATAAAAGGAAAACCTTTTTCCATCTTCTTCCTTATTAACGATTCCAAATGTTGCACTTGTAGATTCGCAGGTTCAATCTGAAGGAATGCTCTGACATACGAGAGTGCCTTGGAATATTCCTGGAAGGAGACATTAATGATCAATGATCAAAGATCGAGATCACTTTATAACAAACTGCTCAATATATTAATTCATGATTTATTTTTACCTTTATTCTAGCATTTCCAATAGCCAAATAGTACAAGCAATCACGCCTCTCCGTATCGTGATTGTTATAAAGGTCCTCCAACAGCAATATTCCTTTCCTAATGTCCGCTGAATATTTGCTCCTCACAAGGCACCAGGCATATTCGAATTGTGCTTTTTGCGTGACATACGATGAATGCAACTGCTCATGGTACACAGTTTCGAATTTCTAAAATGGAATCACGACAGTTGTCACAAAGTGATGCAACATTTGTGTACTTCGGATTACATTTCCTGATCGATGAGTCATCTCAACTTTGTCTCGATCCGCAAGTGTCGCAATGTCAAATTAATTATAATCCGTTCGTGAATACAATGTATCTACATTTTTTTTTTGGAGAGAACGTTACGCACGTCATCGAGTATCCTCTTCGCTGATAAAATTTAAAGTTCCGTGAAAATATGTATTAAAATTCTACACAAAGCAAATCAATTGAATACTTAAAAAAAATGGCACGAACAAAATTTATCGCGCAAATATACATAAATATAGATTCGACGTAACCTAACCTAACTTTTCAAACGTATGTCGTGTTAGCTATTCGAGACGAGAGCGGGGGACAGATAAGCGTGAGAAACAATGTTGGAATGAGAAACGATATCAACAATGCGAGAATTAATTCTTCGAGCATTTACCTTCAAATCCTCGGAAGAGACGACTTCGTTCAAAACGTCCTCCATTTCTTTTCCAGACTAATGCACGTAAGCGGCGCGCACTTTGCCCAACTTTGCCCCACACACACACACACACACACACACACTCAAAAGAGACGGTTGCACTACGTTACGCGTGTAAAGTTTCACTGTGATTCCCGATTTCTGAAACGCGATGCAGGTGCGAGACTGCGAGATGACTTGACGCATTGCAAGAGATACGCGAGATCTACTAGCTCGATACTGCCTCGCAGATGGCGCGATTTATGAATCTTACTGATATGGAAAGAACGAAAATCTGCGGCATATAAAAAATATCATTTTTTTGCTAAAAAAAAAATGATTACTCAATTCACTTTCTTTCTGTTAAGTAACAGTTATCTTTAACACAAAATATTTTCCTAATTAATAATCCTAAACTTATTACATATTTCAGAAAACTCATTAATGTAAATAAGATAAATAAAAAAAAACGGTTTAAATGAAAATCAATCATAAAAGAAAGGGCTATAAATCAATTAAAATATATTAGGTGTAGTAAAAAGAAATCCATTATTTTTTTATTCAATTTCAAAAATAATGGATTTCTTTTTACTACACCTAATATTAAGACTAATCTACTATAAAAACAAAATGCATTTTAACAAATGTTTCGACTTCCGTACATAAAGCCATTATCGATCAATGTTACACAACAGACGATTAAAAATAAAACAAAAATTTTGAAATCGGAAAATTGAAAAATCACGTCAAAATAAAAAGTCCATTTTTACTCCATTATTGGTCTTTTAAATATCAACGACCATACGATTTGTGACAATTTAATTTTACTTTGCAAAACAGTTTAATTATAAGTTTCATAATGTATGTTTTGATTTTTCATGATGCGAGGATCGTGTGACTGCCTGAGTAGTAATGTATTATACCTGTCACTAGATCTGTTATTATTCACGATTTCACGATTTAAAGGCAGGATAATAATGACTCTGAGCATCATCGTTGTATTGCAATAGTGCATTTAAATTAAGGACTGTTGATGCTATTTTACAAGAAGATTAAAATGAGTGTCAAAATTGAAAAGAGCTTTTTACACACTGCTTGAAAGTTATATCATTAACTCGTAAATGACACACGGATGCGAATTCGCATCAGTAAAATTTTCGACTTGTGAGTATTTAATAAAATTGGTTTTGCTTAACACGCAGTTTTAAATAAATAGCACTTTAATTTTTGAAAATTCAATATAACCAATCGATTGATTGGTTAAAAAATTTTACATTGAAAAACATAGCTTTTATTTTACTTCTGTTTTTTAACTTTCAGAAGATCCAAAACATTAAAAGTATCTGGTGCGAATTCGTATCTATCAGGTGTTCTTTATGGATGCTCAAAAGGAATATGTTCTTTGCAGGTTAATGCTCCTTAAATTGAAATGGAAATGGATTTTTTACATCCAGATGATTTTTCAACTTTCCATTTTGCAACTTAAAAAAATTTTGTATTTTTAATCACCGATTGTTTGTAACATTGATAATGATCTCATGCATAGATCGAAACGTTTGTTAAAATACAATTTTGTCAATTAATATTAATGTATTTTAATTGGCTCTTATTTTATAATTGATTTTACTCATTTATATGTACTCAAAAATTTTTTTTCTTTTGAAGAATATTTTATAAAATTCATCGAAACAATTTTATATAATAAGCAAATCGAATTTATTTTAATTTAATAATCTTGATTGACTTTATTAAACTTATCAGAATTCTCAGAATATATTTTGAATAAATTTGGTGCTTGAGATAAACATATGATAGATTTGTGAACAAATTAATTTTTGAAATATTTGAAACAAATGATTATTATTTGCATCACAGTATATACTTTTCTGTATAGCGTTTCATGCAAATTGCATATTCCGCAAATTCTTTCAATTTCGAAAAAGGGCTTTGAAAGCAAAATTATGAAAAGCATTTAAAAACAAAAAACTTTAAGGGATCCAAAGACCCGTATGTTCCTTTAGTGTTACAAAAAATAAAATATTATTATAGTTAATATTTATTTATCATTATAATCATTATAATTTATTTATCATTATAAAAAATATAAAAGATAATTTTGAATCGGCACCTCTCATTTATATCTCACTTCAATATATTTTCATGTGGGAATTAAATATTTATTATACGATTTGAATATTTCTTTAAAAAAATAGAAACATTTTAAGAAAATATTCACTCAAATGCTAGTATTTTAAAATATGTCATTTTCTTAAATAATGAATGCACATAGTTTCAAAAAATATTTTTTTAGATGATAAATTAAAATAAAATTCAATTATTTTCAAAATGCGATGCTTGTAAACTTGAATATCTTTTTTTACATGGAAAATCTTGCATTAGTATGACTAAAACAGAGAAAGTTTTGCTGAATGAATAAATAGCCTATATGATGGTTAATTTAATTACAATGCCAACGAGTGATTCGCTTTGTGTCTTTGACAGCGCGCGATACGATCATGAATGTTAATGAGCGCAATATCAATATTAACGCGGGTTTAAATATATGCCCATTAAGCCGCAACGTTCAAACTATTAAATACACAAATAGGGAAATTCATAAATTTATGAGGCTTTTAACGTAATAAAATTTATTCACGTAGAAACGACGATACAATAGTTCAGGTACTGATGGATATACAACGCGATATTCTACTAACTACACGTTGGAGAACATTCGGTTGAGTTGTTTGGCCAACGAATACAGCGGTAGGCCCGTTATGGTATAATAATCACCATCTATTCTTTCAATCAAGCAACCCCCTATACCCTGAAGACCATAGCCTCCTGCTTTATCCCTGAAATAACATCTCGCTTGAATGCAAAGATTAATTGTAACAATTGCAATGCAATATTATAATATTTAGAGTGTTTACTGAGATCTTATGAAAGAATTTCCTGAGAATGCCTGGATTTTCAAGATATTTAGAGAATATTAACATGTATATTAACGTGAATATTACGCCCGAACTCTGCGATTTACATATATACATATAATTTACGAAACATGAACACTATTACTACATACTACTACATCAATATCGCATGCACATATACGCACAAATTTCTACATAATTTTTTTTTAGACCACCAAAGTCTCTAAGTTTATTTCTAGTGCAGTGATTGTTCTTTCATGTAGTGTTCTTTCATGTAGTGATGAAACTTATTTTATCAGTCGACTGCAATAATTTTTATACCAATTTTTATATGTATTAGATGTGGGAAAAAGTTCGTGGCGTTTTTCCCGTTAGATGCATTAAAAAACGCCACAAACTTTTTCTCACATCTAATATTTATTTTTACAGACATTTTTGAAGATCTTTCTCCAGAATTAAATTAGATATTAATTAAAGTAGACATTAAATTAAAATAGATATCACAGAATATTTGTCTGGATTCTATATCCAAAATCGAAAATCGAAAAAGAATTAAAAATATACAATCTACTATTAAAAAATTACAATCTTGTTACCGACTTCTGACGTTGACTTGTGACAGCATATGCTTTATATACATAAAAGTTTTAAACGTATAGAACTTTTATATAAACCATGCTATCACAAGTCAATGATAGAAGTCGATAACAAAATTGAAAATTTTCAGTTCTTTTTCATTTTTCATATACATAGAATCCGGATTGTGTTAATGTCTATTTTAATTTAATGTTTACTTTAATTAATGTTTAATTTCAATCTGGAGAAGAATTTCCAATCTGTAAAAATAATACATAAAAAAATTGGTATAAAAATTATTGCATTTGATAAAACAGATATTTCTTTAAAATTCCAAGTAAAATTAAAGAATTTTTAATTATTTGCAATTTTAAAATAAATTGAAAAAGCAAACAAATTATTTATTATAATTTGGTAAAAATTATGAGATTCTACAAGATTATATTTATACAATTGAAGTTACGAAATCGATAAGATAAAAAGAATACACTCAGAAAAATATTAAGAAAAGTAATTATTCAATTTACCTTTTTTTTTTTTAAGTAACGATTATCTTTAACAAAGAATATTTTCTTGATAATAATCATAAGATATATTTATGACATATTTTAGAAAAACTCATTAATACTCAAAACAAGGATTTATTTTTTTTTAAGACTATAAAATTGATTAAAGAAACTTTGTATAATAGGCATCCCGAATTTTTTTTAATTTAATAATCTTGATTAAAGTATTACACTAGCTAGGATTCAAAATATATTTTGAAAAATTTAATACTTGTGATGAACTTGTATATTAATAATAAGATTAATAATTAAGAATAATAAGATTTGCGGATATATTAATTTTTGAAATAATTACTATTTATATACAATAATTACTATTTACGTACAAGTAATGTCTTAAGATGTTAACATGACCCTTCCATTGGTTTATGACATTTTAAGATGATTTTAAATATAAGAATCGACTCTAATGAATTTGGCTAGAGAGTCATATTTATATTTTAAGACATCATTTAAAACAATTTTGAAATAAGAACAAATTATGAATATTGACCTGTGAGTGTAAGTGTGCTACTTATTTCTACTGTATATTGTCTTTTATTGTCACTCTCACTTTTATATAAGAATTCACAAGGCACATGGAAATGTACGCTTACTAAATGTATGCTTACTTAATGCTGATTATTTTTTAAATTTGTTCAGCAAATTTTATAGTTTTATCAAGCAAATTGAAGAAATAATGAAATAATGTTTTAATAAAGATACAGAATTTAAATTTAAAAATAAAATCCCCAAAATTTCCTCGATTGCTAAAATTCCATGACAATCCCTGACTTTCAAAGGTAAAAGAGAAATCTGAAAATTTCAAATTTTCCAGATTTTTGTAGTAAACACTCTGAATATTGCAATGCAATATGGCAATGCATAAGCTACACTCACATAGGATCACCAGTTTTAACATATTCTCTGATTTGTTTCTCCGATACATCTCCGAATTTTACTTTGGCAGACTCATAAAACTGGAGTTCGGTCTTTGGTGTTTTCAGACACACACCAGTGTAGACAACGTGTTGCTTATTCGCTAAGCTAAGAAATATACGTTGCATACTACATATTACATTCAGATGAGTAATCCAGGGTAGGAGTTATTACCTGGACAACATCTGAAAAGCTTCCACTTCATTTCGAGGCTTTCCATAAATGACATCGCCCATTGTTACCATGGTATCTGCTCCTATTATCAGAGACGGTGGCACCGGATCCCCTTTTAGACGTTCATACACTTCGAGTACCTTGTACTTAGCTATGTCCTGAACGTATTCCCCATGTCCCTCATACTTGGATCTATCGAGCTTCTCATCGTAGAGGGACGTCATCACTTCTACGTTGATGCGCTGATGAACATTATTATTCACGTTAATACGGTTAACAGCCTACCCGAACGATTATCGCGCAATCATCCAGGTCATCGTTTATATCTACAGAGCGTTTAAAAAAAAAGATTCTCTGCACGATTGTTTACCAACTGTCTCATTATGTCTTGCCGCCTCGGGGAACCGCTGGCCAAGATCGTCCTACCGCTTGCCAAGGCTTGAATAGTCGATTCCAACATTCTGCGCGACGTGCAACACAAAAGTTCAATACTTATTGTTAATGACACCTGCTACAACGCAAAAAAAACTACAACTCGCGAAACACTATCTGATCGCAACACACGTGATTAGCAAAACGCGCGAACGTAACACATTAACGGAACGACCGGCGCCTGTCGGTAAACACGAACTGTTGCGAGCCGCTTACATCTCGATGATGCCGCAGAGGACGCTGCAATCAAAGGGAAAAGCGCATTTGCTCTTTAATAGAGGTTTCTTTTTTTACTTTACTATACAGAATATTCTGAAATTTGCATATCAAAATATTACGATAATAAAATTTTCAAAAAATTAAGAAAAAGTAAAATTACATGTACATTTTTATTTTAGTAGTTTTTGAGATGTAAAGATTTTTAAATATGATTTTATGTTTAGACAGCCAGTTATCCATGAATCGTGTTTGCGATACACTGAGAGAAAAAGGTACTTATATAAAAATTTATATATTTGTGAGAAATACATTTATTTCACTGAAATAAAAATTTATTTAAATATTTAAATACGGCGAAATAAAAGTTTATTCCTAGCAATTTTTATTTTTTACAATTAATAAGATATGTTTCACAGAAATGTGTATTTCATCACAATCTAATTTTTTCATAACTAATAAATATCGGAAAAAAATATCATAAGTAACATTTGCTTCGCAATACTTCGACATTTTTTTTTAAATGCAATATTAGTGAACGTCCACTTCAGCGTTTAAATGTGTAATCTATATATCTAAACATAGTTCATAATTGGCTATATTTGTACTCTTATTACTTCACAAACTATTGCTTAAAATAAAAATTTATAAATAATCTTTTTACTCATTTTTTTAAAAACTTCCTTATTGTAATATTTTTATTCGCGAATTTCGGAAAGTCCTATACCGCTGCATAAAATATTTTAGTATGTGGTCGAAATTTCGATATCAATTTTAATACATCTACTAGATTGTCAGTTCAAAGTTGAAGTTCGTATAAATAACACAATATATATTCGAATGTAATAAATTTCTGGAATATTTAAATAATTATAATATACTTAAATATTGAAAGTTGAATTTGTTTATTAAAAGTATCTTTTTAATCATTCAATACTATCATTTCAAAACTGATGAAATTATATAATCGAAATTAATTTTGTATCAATTAATCATGTTATTTAAAATTAATATTAATTTTATATTATACAATATCGAAATTTTAATTGCATTTTAAAACCATATTAATTATAAACAAAATAAATTTAAATAATAAATAAGATATGTTTTAGATTGGCAGAATTATTGCTCAGCATTTCAATGAATTAAAGTTTTAATATTCATTTTTTAACGCTCTATCTGCAATCTTTTTTGTTTAACCAAACTCACACAGCACAAAGTCAAGACGGAACATATAAAACATCTTGAAAACAACTTTACGTCTTTTACAGAAAATGTCTTTAAAATTTCTTTTAGACATCTTTAAGGCATCTTTAATCTTATTTTTAAGTTTCGTTTATTTTTTAATATGCATATTATGTTGTCTGCGAAGTCTTTTTATTGTTCTTTATTTAAAAAAAAATGAAAAATTCAGAGTTACTCCTCAACATCTTCATTATATTATCTAATAGTTTCTAACTTAAATGTTATTTAATAAAAATTGAAATTTGAGCAAAAATAAGGAAAAAATTTGTGAATGAATTCTGCTTATACTATAAAAGATTTAGATTGTAGATGGTTAATAATTCTAAATAAGAAAAGAAAAAAAGTGATATCAAATATAAATATTTATAAATAATATCTATAAGTGTCCATAAATAGAACAATGTAACGCTAATTCGCTGCTATTATTTACTCCATCATTTTCAATAACGTTCATCTTTCTTTGTTTATTCCTTTCTTCAAGGCAAGATCAAAAACATTACTTCGCTCAATTAGTTTATATTTCAAAATTCGCATAAAAAATTGTTATGTCGATCGCAGATCATATAGATACGTATATGTAATATAATATGTATACACGCACATATCTAAATTATGTATATATATATATAGATTACTGTTCAGTACATACATACATATAGTATATAATATAATATATTCTTATACTTAATTCGAAAGATAAACGTGTGCTGTAATCTGGTGCATGTTTGAAAATATATCGGCGTTAGAAGGAGAACTCTTCTCCAGGCGCAACTCAAGCCAGACTCTAATACATCGTAATCGGTAAATTACGTAAATGCCGCATGCCATGAACGAACCTAAAGGTCAGTCAGTCCGAGGCCTTACATAATCGCAAGGCGAAAGGTTGACCCATCTTTGCGCTGCGCAGCCTTCCAATTGAACAAAGATTTAGCGGCATTCTTTTTTTCGCATGTCACTCGCGGTCGTATTCTACCTTTAATCGATTAGTTGACGATCTAATTGCTCGTAAGTATGAAAAGAAAATGTTGCAAGAGATACTGCAACTTTGTTTTAATGATATATAATCTTAAAAGGATATATAATCTTTTGAGAGGAATAAATGTGAATAGCTATATGTGACATTTTAATTTTTAGTAGATTAATTTTTAGTAGATTAATTTACGATAATGTTTGTGAAATATGATAGGTTTGTGAAATATGATTATTTAACAATCATTTATTTTCTCGTTGAGAGTTAAATATATAGATAAATATAGATAGATATTATAGATAGATGGATGGAGGCGTTTATTAATATTCTAGACCAAGCTTTTTAGAAACATAAAAAATGACAAATGAAAAAGAAAGTAAAAAATCGATAACAAAAGAATACAAAATAAGGCAACATAAAACAAAAATAAAAACAGTAAAAATAAAGAATTATGAAAATAATCGAAAAGGAATAATAAAGGAGAGAAGGGGGAGAGAAAGAGAAAGGAGAAGGAGGAAGGAGGGAAGCGGAGAGAGAGCGAAAGAGAATTTTATTATAATTTTGCTGAAATAGTGCATCGGGTACCGACAGATTTGTTTAATTACATTCGTTTTCCGAAATTCAGTTTATACACCATTCTGCTAGAATAAATATCCAACGCTTATGTATTCGCAATTATTCGTTCGGTTGAAAATCAACAAACGTACACGTCCGTCTGCGGTAAACAATTCTTGTAAACAAATAATCGTTTTAATTTAATATAATGCGAATACAAGCAAGTAATAACAGCAGGGTCAAGTTTACTAATGAGTGCACGTGGCGAGCGGCCTGTCGATGTTATTTATGAGATAATTGCTGCTTAGAGTTAAGCGAGGATGAAATATCACTTCGTTATCCCTTCGATCGGCGGGACTTCGGCTTGGTCTGCAATAATTGACAATTGCGTTTATATAATCGGCATATCTAAAATCTCTAAATGATAACGATGATGATTATCGCGTGATTATTTGTAAGTGCGATTATTTGTAGCTCGGTGTAATTATTAATTCTTTAGCTAGCGCGGCGTATTGTCATATGTAAATGAAGTGTATTTATGATTAACTGATAAAAGAATAAAAATGTTTTAAAATTATAATGGACTTGAAGGATGGGAAAAACAATGTAAACGAAATCACGCGATGTTTACAATCTTTTTCTGTAGATATTAAATAATTCTTATGAAAATGTTGTTTTGTGCAAAACTCTGTTAGATTCCGTCTCTTTACATTCTTGTCTCGAAGGATTAGAAAGGAGTATGCATTAGGATTATTACTTCGTGATGCGATAAATAACATATATCTTTTCTGTGCTGTTAATGGAAACTTAAATTAAAAAAAAAATAAAATTATCCTAAATTATTATATCCTCAGCACACATTTATCTATGTATTTGTAAAGTAGTGCTTAGTTTAGTTAGTATGACGTTTGTGTGCTTAGTGAACAACCATCATTAGTAATGATGGTTGTTCACTAAGCAATTAACTTTTCCATGTAAATCCTTGTTCCTGGACACTAAACGCTTAATTAATTAATTAATTAATTAATTAATTAAGCTAATTAATTAAAGTGTCGAATAAAAATTTGGTCGATGGGGAATATAATAAGAGAGAAAGGGGCAGCAAGTCAAATCACAGGTGTTAGAAAGGAGAAACACAAAATACATAATTCACTTGCGTGCAAAGTGCATCAGATGTTAATGCTGAAGCTATAAGCTGTGAGCAGGATATCGCAAACCAGTTATTAAAAGCACCTTACGCATTGTATCTCTTCTCACTTTTCGATCAAGTCGCCTCAGCGCGAATAAAACGATGGCTGGCATGTTTATTTATACATATGTATCTCGGCCGACATTCATGAAATATCCGATCCGATTCAACCCTCGCGTGGCAGGTGTACACGATGTACACCGAATATCACCGAGAATTACGTCATTGGGGTAACTCACACGAAGGACATTTAACGAATGTCCAAGAGCGGTCAAATAAATCGAATAATCTGGGACGAAGTAGTTTATGAGAACTCGGCAGAACACGTACCAGTTTCTTAAACGCAAATTTCTCTCTCTCTCTCTCTCTCTTACCATATAATCTATCTTATGAGAAATTTTTATCCTAATAATTTAAGATGCAAGCAACATGAAGCGTGAATCAGCATTTTTAATTAACTTCATATATCAGATGTTTGAAGAAATACAGCTTTAACCTTTATAAGTAAATAAGTAAATAAATAAATAAATCCCACAAATGGACGTAAACATACTACTGTTTGAATAAAAAATAAATTAAAAACATAAATTAAAAATTTATTAAAAAATAATATTTATTTTTTAAATAATTTTAATATTTTATTAGTCCTCTAAGAGAATTAACAATTTTTCAATAAAATTGCTTTTTAATTTCTTTTTCTTTAGAATAGAACGTTTACGTCAATTCCTCTTTTAGCTTTCATTATCGTTTTTTTTTTCAAGAAAATACAATAAATTGAGGGTGTAACTTTATACTTATAGCCAAGGCTGTATGTTGATTAAAAATGTTTTAATTTTAATTCGATTTAAAATTCATTCTATGTAATAATCAAAGTTTTGTTGCAGAATATGACATATGACGCTTTTCTTAACGCTTTTCTTTAGAAAATTTGAAACAACATCTAGCTAGCTATAAATTATCATATGAATTGATGCATAAATAACTTGTGGGAGGATTCACACATATAGCTGAGATACGTGCCTGCCTAAACAGTAAAATTAACGAGTTGGCCAACAGATAAAATTATTAGCGCAGACTTCCACTTTTACGCGTCGGTTGTGAAGTGGCTTTTGCATCGTAAAAAATTTTCAGCGATCAAAACCGATGTGAATGGTAATTGCAAAGATTATATTACACCGTGCTTGTCGAGAGTTGCGCAACGATATTAGGCGCTTCTCGAGGTGACAGGAGTGGCGCCGGTCGTGAACCGGCCAGCCGCCGATATCACTTCGGTCGCGACTATTTCTGCACTATTATATACGTATTAAAATAATTACGAAGGCATACACGCGAGAAAGGTGAAAAAAAAAGATACATAAAGAGAAAATCTCGGTCGTTGGCCCAATCGAGCGCATGGCTTAATTCGATAAATGTTGCAACGTACACGTTGTCGTGTAAATTTTTTGTGTAAATTCACCAGTTGAAATTTATTCGACTCGTTCTGCTGTGAAAATTCGTTAAACTGTCATAAGCGTTAGCGCGAGCTGCAGCGAGCACGGCAATCGCACCGGGGCTGACGTTATTAAATGCGATTGCACAAGAAGCCGCGCGCGAGAAGCCGCACCAAAGGACGCGCGCATTATGACACCGCGGCATGTAACGCGGCCTCTATGATGTCCGACGTCACGCCTGTGGAGTGCCTGCGGTTTTGTGTTACATGTAATACGCCTGCACACGATTATCAGGAGCGTACCTCGATCGGAATCCTGATCCCGAATTACTTTCCTAATTGATCCTTTCTGCGATGTCGCGTCCGATGATGGCAGACACTGCTTCGATCTGTCACAATAGATTAGCAGATTTGTCAGAAAATTCTATTTCTCATATATCCATTTTTATCAATGTAAAGATTAACTCTAACCTCGGTTTAATTATTTTTTTATTTTTTTCTGAAAGATGATTTTGCTAAATTATGTAATAATTTAACGTGATACAGATCTGAAAATAATTTTGTTGGACTATAGAAATAATTATGGGATGCTCAAGCAATGTTGCAAAAAAATTTGACATTCTAACAATCGCCCATAGTTTAAGCGCCCTTATATAATAATTTTTTTTGATGTTCCAATAAAATTATTTATAGATACTTCAGCAAAGTTATTCTTTCTATATAGTTTTAGAAATACTTATTCCTTTTAGAAATACTTATTCCTAGTTTTAAAAATTTGGGAATGATAAATTACAAATTATAAATGTTTAGATACTTCGGCAAACTTATTCTTTCTATTTTAGAAATTAGAAAAAGTAAATCATACAGTAAGACTGAAATTAATCTACATTAGTAAAAATGGCTTTTGAAATATATTTTTTAGGCAGAAATTAAACGCCTTTACTTGTGTATTAATTAAACCAGTCGCTTTTTGTAAAATGGATGACTGAAATTGTACATTTAGGCTTTCACGATGATTATTTACAATTTTTTTATTACTTTTTATATAATAATACATTGTCATCAAATATTTCTTTTTATTATAATAACAATTATCTAGAGGAGACATCCGCATTACGATGTCATTGCTATAAGATGAGGCGGTTTGTGCAATTATTAATAACGCAATCCGGTATCAATGTCTTTCGTTGAAGAAGGAAACAATCATTCGCAGCATACATCTCCTAGACACCTTTATTTAATTAATTCAATTGTCATTACCGTTTTATCACCATTGCCTGAACAGTAATTTAAAAAGACGGACTTCCTGCATTCCAGCACGAATGTCTTGCCTACTGTGTACGTGGAAAACCATCTTTACCTCGAATTCTTTTTATTCACTCGCAGCAGGTGTTTCCTTGTCATGAAAAAATTAACTGACATTACGTAGTGCATATTACTATTTGTAGCCTATAGCGAAATACCGAAGATATCCGTTTGTAACATCCTAGTTAAAGTAAGCTCCATTGCAAATCAATGGAGAAATCTACAACTTTGAAATGAAGCAAAGGCGTATATCCTTGGTAATAATTCTTACAAAATTCTTTATTTCTTCCGTAGTAATAATTCATATTTGCCAATGAGTGAGTGAAGAATCTTGTCTGCACTGGCATTTATGTAATATAAAAAAAAAGTAATCTCTCTCAAAGAAAGAGAGAGAGAGAGAGAGAGAGAGAGAGAGAGAGAGAGAGAGAGAGAGGAGAAAGAGCTACCGCCAATACATACCACGCGCTTACCTGTGTACCAAATATTGACGCGGTACTCGACGAGCTTAAAGTTAAGAGCACTCCGTAGTATAACAATCGGATTGCCAGAGTATAGCATATCCTCGTGCGCTCATTCCTTCATTTGCATCTCGGTTTTCCGAGAGTCAAACCGCGACTCGAGATTGAGGTTGTCACTTTATTAGCTCGATTCTGCGACATGCGTGTACGTACACGCGTGTACATACCCACACGACATATATATCCCTTGTAAGTAGGTACACGCGCGACTTACGTGACCATCTCGTCTCCTCAGCTGATTCCTCTCGATTTGCGGCATGGCGATTTGTTCGCGTGTGAGCGTGCAGTCCCAACCGAGTAATTCCACGGGGGACGACGAGGCTACCACCCATCGGAATGCAAATTGTGACTTTAAACGTTGCGCCGATAGAGTCGGCCTGAAATGTTTCAACGGTCGCGCCACAGCTGCACGTTTTTTCACGTTGGATTATGCATCTCGTCTCCTACGAAGCGCATCTCATCTCCTACGAGGAACGCCTTTCATTTTCCCTCCATCGACATTCTTGCCAAAGTTCTTCCAACAGATAATGCGATCTCGCATTATCCGTTGTATTTTTATATCGCTGACACTGATACCGCGATTAACATAATCTGCGTGTGAACTTGCATGTATTATTAGCGTTTTGAATTTTAGTCAGAATCAGATATTAAATCATCAGTTATTAAATCGGTATTATTAATTTTTATATGCAAAAGTTTATTTGAATAAACTCTGAAAAAATAAAAAATAATTTAATTTTTACGAATTTTTATGAAACACGAGAATATATAAAAAAAAGTAGAAAATATACAATAAATATTTTATATTTTTGAAAGGATAAAATATTTATAAAAAGTTTAAATGTTTTACAAATGTATATTTACAAATCGAGAAAAGCGGTGTTATTAATTTTTAATAGATTTTCCAGTTTTTTATTATACATTAGGTTACCCGTGTTCTGAATTAATTTTCGTCACTTTTATAAGTATACAAAATTTAATTAATTCTTATATACTTCAATATCTTTGAAAAATATTTATAAAGTTGCGTATTTAAAAAATTGTGCACAAATATTATAACTTATTTTAACTTTATAATTACTTCATTATAATTTGGTGCTCCTATAATAATACAAAGAAAAGAAATGCGCAAGACAAGAATAATCTAATCGTGTGTACTAACAATAAGAGTTATCCAATTATGACCGGAATTCACAGTCAGTTCTTATTTCAAGACCATTTTAAATAATGTCTTAAAACGCTAATGCAACTCTCTAATTGGTTTATGACATCTTAAAACTGTACTTAAGACAGTCTCAAATATAAGGATCAATGAATACTGGCCTATATCAATATCATAAGTTTTAATTCGTTTTATTAGTTATCTCCAATTATATAAATAAATCGTGAAACAAAAATGTATTTTTGTAAGCATATATAATGGGATAAATAAATGGGTTATTCAGTAAACAAAATCTCTGATTTTAAAATACAAAAATGATTCATCCAATATTATTACAAAAAAGATTACTTATTAATTCACGATGCGTCTTAGGTTTCTGTCTGCCAACATTATATACATATATGTACGTACATTATATACGAAACGTGACTTGTGCGAATATTTTGGAGGACCTCCACAATGCACGGTTGAGCTTTACTTGTATTCGCGAGTTTATTAAATAGTAAGGATCATTCTCGCGCATACCTTTCCTTTGGGAGGTCTCGATTTATTTCTCGTTTTTCTTACTAGCATCCCCGACGAAACAGGAATGCTCGACGATTTGAACAGCCGGGTGCAATCTTAATTAGAATTTTTCAGCAGGATTTATGACTCAATCGTCCGCATTCCCAGCGCGCCTTCGCGATTGAAATGTGTCGGTGAGATGAAACCGATTGAGACCAAAAGATAACTATTTCAATCGTTTGCTCATCGCCATTGGCACCGAATGAAGATTCGATGAAACATCATTCACTGATAGGACATTGATTTTTTAATCTTGTTACTCTGAAAAGGCTGTGTCACACACAATTTTTCTTGGTCAACATAGATATAAAGTTTGAAGATCTATTAATCTTCCAATTTTGAAAGCTCCATTCACTCTTCTTCTGTTGTGAGCCACTCGGTTTCGCCCATGACATTCTATCCTTCTCGTGGACAAGATCGTCGATGTTGATACAAGCAGGTTTGATAAGAATAAAACGGGACAATCGCCACGCGCGCAACTTGAAGAACAAATCCTTTCAAGCCTTAAAGGCAGATCCTGTCCCAGCGCGTTCGGACAAATCGCCTTCCGAGAGAGACCACGCGCGGTATCCTCGCGATGCTGCGTCACACGAATGACACGATGTAAATGTCGGTATATGGCCGTGGAGGCTCGCGAGAAAGGTACGTTCGAACATGAAGATTAATAAAAGGGATTGCGTCGCATCGTCTCGCTCGAACTCCTCGAGGGTTATCTCCGTTCGAAGGGCGAGGTGAACGATCTTATCGTTAAGCAGCCATTATATTATTATATTCATAATGTCAAATTATATTCACTGATTTTTTAATTATTTGAATTATTTTATTAATCATTTCTATAGGTCATCATTGCTCCTACTCGGTATGGCTACGTTTACTCCATGCATTTAGGCTGCGGCCTAGCCCAAATTTAATTTTTAATTATTTAGGCTAACTGCTTGTAATATTTGGTAGGTGACTTTGGCTTTAGGTCAGGTCTCGGTTTTTGGATTTGACTTAAAATAGACCACCTGTTTGGTAAACATGCGTTACTTGATTTAAAAACTTGCTAATTTTTTTTTATTATAACATACATACAAGAAAACTAATTTTCTCACTGAGATAAAGGCACAATAGCTAGACATAATTTGAAACGGCGCTAAGCCCACAAAAATACTTTAAATTGCTTATGAATTTAGGATTGCCAGGTGCCCGAGCTTTCCGGAAAAAAATCCGGAATTCGTCGATTGATTCCGTATTGAATAATTGAAATTTTTGTTCTGGAAATATAATTTTAATAGGACCTCAGAATTCATCTCATATTTTTAGATCACTTGTCGTGATTGCAACCGTCGATATTTATATTAAAGATACTTATATTAAAGGTTTATATGTGATTCACTTATGAGCATGTCTACAACACTTTGTGCGTTTTGACATCAGTTTGGTCTACCGTCATTATTTTTTTGAAACTAAAGTAATTTTTATATTTTTGAAGATAGAAAGGCGAATCAAAAACTAAGTTGCGCAGTTTCTCTTTTTTTTTAAATAATCAGAAAAAATTTTCAAAATTTTTGCATTCTAGTTTTCAAACCGCCTTTCTATTATCTTAAAAAAAGTTATTTCAATTTAAAACATTAGCATCAGAAAATGCTCATAGTACATCATAGTATTTATATGAAGCATTAACTACGAGATTTAAATACTTTAATAATCTTTTATCAACTACTGCCTCAGACACCGTCTGTCCTGAAAATATTGATATTAGGTCTGGTAATCTAACTTATGGTGTAAACAGTTGGTGGCTAGCCTTTCCTTGAGTGACGGTGTAGGTCATATTGCGCATATGTCTCCTGATGATGAAACGCAGCCTATAATTAATTTAATTAAAATAATTTAGTTTAAGAAGCTTATTAAATTTGATTCAATTTAACTTAATATTTAATTTAGTTCATTATTTACTTACAACAGGATCTCTCGAAGTATTAAATTACAAATAGAAATGGATTAATTTACATTTTGACACATATGAAAGTTAAAAATAACAAAATGTTATTTAATTCAAGGGATACAATAGCTCCTTTGACTTCTAATAGTGTAGATGCCGTGCAAAAAAGTAAAACGCCGTACACGTTAATTATTCATGCGAGATTACGAAAAATGATAAGAACACGTAGTATACCAAGGCTGGTGCGGCGGAGGCGTTCATTCTGGGCCTCGTGGCACTGAATGAGTGGAAATTACGCAAAGCGCGCGCGGTATTGCTAGGGTACTTGCTTTGATACGCTGTACAATATCTGCAGGCGTGTCGGTTGTTTCAACGTTATCCGCTTGTTGCGTGTACCCGCGAAACCGATGGTTCGATGCCACTCGACACATGACTGATAAGCCAGCTGTAGCAGCTGGCTCTACGAGGGAACGTAATAATTTTGTGTTGCAGCATCGAAATTGGCGATCCCTGCGGTTCTTAAAATTTAAAGAGAGTTAGTCCCATGTGTTTTTCCCGTGACTGTTAGATAAGTGAAATTCCAGCGTAATCTAATTTTAATAAGCGCGGAAATAAAACCAGCTATATTTCCCAATAGAATAAGAAACTTCTCTGCTCAATTACGTTACTTCTCGCGCAAGCAACAGTTTTAAATTTAAACTTTGTTTCCGTCTCTTTCTTTCTTTATGACTTTCTGCTCCAGTCGTTACGATGCTACCATGAAAAAGAGCCGGACCAATTCGAATAAAGAATTAAGTAGCGCGCGAGAAGTCGGTGACGATCAATGAGTCGCTCATTCTTGGTCTTTCGCGTCGTTATGAAAATGTCAAAAGCGAGAGCGCAAAATCCCGCTCGCAAATTTTCAGGTGAAAGGGGCGCGGCTATCGTATAAATAACGTAAAGAGTGCCTAATTAGATGGACAATAAAAGTCGGGCAGATTGCACATTCGGGAATCGAATGGCCACCCCTCGCTCGCGATCGCTAGATTGCAGCTTCTCGAGATGCAGCTGGAAAGATCATAAGGAATGCGTCGCGTAACGATCAACGTAATTCGTTTCAAGGACCGTGCACACAGGTAAAACGAATTGCAACGAATAAAACCGCTGGCAGTTCGCGAAAATTGTAAATCACAAGACTTTTTGGGGCGCCGGCGACAAATGTCAGGGTTGAACGAACGGTTTTGAAGTCAACTGTCTTCGTGTCAAAACTGAGAGACAGATTTATTGATTCTTTATAAATATAAGAAAAGTATAATAAAATAAACATTTTTTATTTTAGAAAAGATGCAATATTCGATACTTTTTTTATGTACATACTTTTACTTTTTTTTTTTCAAAAAGTTTTTTTAATAAAAGTTTTTAGAGAAAATTTCACATCGTGAATATAATTTATTGCAAATTTTTTGTATTTATTGTATTTTGTATTTTTTGTATATCTATAAATCGTAATTTAAACAATGTTTAATAAATAAATTAACTTAAATTACCTAAAAAATGTTTACAATTTTTAAAAAGAAAAAGTGTTTATACTTTAGATAAAAAATTTTTTATATATCTTAAAGTGTGTTATATTTTTAATAATAATTATTGGAATTGTTTTTAATTCAGAACAAATAAGCAATAATGATATTATGATTTTATCGCGAAACTAAACAACTGTGATTAATTTCAGCGAATTGTTATGCAAACAATTCTTTGCGATTTGTCGTTTTTTCTAATTGTGCTTCTCTTAATAATTCACTCACGTATTTACGATCTGGTGATAATTGTAAAAGTCGAAAGTAGCCGATAGCGATCGCAAAGGTCAACGCGTGGTTCAACATTGGATACGTTTACATTACATTAAGAAAGAAACGGGAAATATTTTATACGTAAACGGCTGCATCCGTACAACGAAGCTGTGAAGATTCCGATTTCCAAGAATATATATTGACATGCGCGCGTTGAAGCGCGACATGCAGTACTGCGTAATAATCTTTTGATTTCTGCGATTCCTGAAAACGGCAAGCTGTTATTGCCATACTCTCTTTCAACACAATAATGATGTCATAAATTCAACCTCAAAACTCAATCGTCGACCGTACGAAAACTTCATTTATATATACGTGTATGTGTATACATATATCAAAGAAAGAATGACTGCCTGAAAGTGTTGTTATTAATTTGGTAACAGATACACAAGGAAGATATAATTTACAATAATAATAGAAAAATGTTATATATAATATTTATCTATATTTATATTATATTTATATTTCTATTACTATTGCAAATTATATATTTAACAAACGATTTTGATAATAATCACTGTAACATATTGTAAGTGTTTATATATCTCGTCTATTTTATTGTATCTATTAATTAAACTTTATCTAAATTTTCTTCTTACAAATTTAAACATTATATCTTTATATAAGCAACTTATAAGTAATAACTATATACGAAGTCTTAAGTAATTTATGTAAATAATAACTTATATATGTAAAATCTGTACAAGTTATACAACTTATATATTTTACATATATAAATTATTATTTCATAACAAAAAATTATTCAAAATTATTCAATACTTTATGACAATTATCTTCTCATTCAATTAATATCTTATTCCTTCTCTATTGTTAATACTTTATATACAAGATTTACTTATAAATTATATAAGGCTATAATGTTTAAATTTGTAAGAAAAAAAAATGTAGCTAAAATTTAATTAACAAACAAATAGATGGATTACACATATAAATACTTATGATGTATTACGGTGATTGTCAAAATACGTTGTTATCAAAATCATTTGTAAATACATGTGTAATACAATACATATAGAAACAGAAATATACCGTCATAAACACAAACATACCGTCGCGAAGAAATATACGTGCCGACCGTATTAGGATTATCATTTGTAGGTGGAATTCAACAAGCGGCTTATCAGCTACTAGACACGCGCGCATAAAGTATGCGCTTCCCGCGTGCATGCATTACCCTGACGTGTTATCGCGCTACGTGTCGTGGCGTTATGAATGGCGCGAGGAAATCGTTTTCACAACGCGACGCTACGGCGATGTAGCCATAATCGACCTAGACATTGTCGTCCCTACGCGTACTTCAGGCGCAACACGCTTTGCTCCACTTCATGGAATCGCGATTGTACAATCGTACACGGAAATCAACACTATTTCCGCGAAAGAGATATCGATTTATCGATTTATGACGATACTACGTTTCTACTAATTGAGATTTTTTTATGCATAAAGTGTCAGTTTGGTCGCCTGATATTTTTTTTATGACAGAATTAGATTAAATTTCCTTTATTATGTCTATGCATAAAACTATTTCGAATAACTGTGATGTAAAGCCCCTTAAAAAGTCTCAACTGCGATGTTTCAGATATAATATATTTTATGTTTCTACATTGTTTCTACAGAATAATGTATTTTTCAAATTAATGTAATTTAATTTATTTACTCTCTTGTTTAATATCCAATTAATCGGTGAAAAATTCAAGGTCATGAGCGAATTATTTTATGTTTCGCCTTTTCTCTCTGTCTCTCTATTTTTTGAAGAACAGGCCGGATGTCCGATGATCAAAAATCATACCGGTATCGATCTAAACTGTTCACACAACATGCGGAGGAGGGGGCAGGAAGTGGGGATCGACAAGTCAGAAGAGAAGAAGGAGCGGATGAAGAGGAAGATGGAAAAAAACGTACGGAGTCTCCACTCCTGATTCATCCCAAGCATTTTTCCGAAGATGCACTGGTCAGAAGAAGAAGTGTATTGTGAAGAGAGGGCAGGGATGACCCCTTTCACTGCACCACGTTGGCACCATCGCGTATATAAAGAGCCGAAGCGTCTGACGAAGAAGCACAAGTACTACTACCAACTCATCTGCATCTCAGGCAAAGCTCCTCTTCATCGTCTCGGTGCCCGTGTGACAGAGAGATTATGTATACTATTAAGGTAGGTACACGCATATTACTCGCCGAGTGCCGCGAGATGGGTCCAATATCGTTGTCGGGCCTTTCTTCGCGAGAATAGGTAGAGAGTGCAAATGAGAGAAACGGGAGAGAAAGGCAGAAAGAAAGAGAGAGAGAGAGAGAGAGAGAGAGAGAGAGAGAGAGAACATGAGGGAACTTTTGCCTCGAAAATTTCGACTCATCTATCTTACGCGAAAACGCGTTCGCGAGGCGACGTTAGGTAACGACGAATGTCAGGTCCCTCGGGTGAGAAGAGACGTCCTGCAGTCATGAGATTAGTTTAAGTCGCGACGTGTGTGTCGGACCAGACTAGACTAGACGCTTTCGAACTCACGCGCGATTTGTCGACGGCGATATGGGATGACATTTTGGCGAGACGTCTAAGGGTTGCGCAATTCTCATCTTTCACGTTATGTATATCGTATAATTAACGGCGCTCCGACAAGACATCGTTTTACAATCGGGTTGAGTCTGTTGCGATAAATTATTAATTATTAATTAATTGAATGCTATAACTAAGCTTAAAAATGTTGCGCGTATCTTATAACTTGCATCTCTCAGAAAAAAGAATTAGTTTTTAAAGCAATAAATAAAGATATCAAGTATTATAAATATTAAAAAAAATCTCTTGTTTTCTCGTTAAAGCTTGATATCTGCTTAACAAATTTCAAAAAACAATATTTCAAAAAAATGCATAGAAATCGAACGTTTTACGTAGCTAAATTTAAAAATATTGCACGTATCTTATAGCTATAACTTATATCGCTCAGGAAAAAAAATTGAATGACGCATTCATATACTATTTCCAAGACGATAAGAAAAAACAAATATCGCGTATTATTGATATGAGGAAAGTATCTCTTGTTAAAACTTGATATTTCCTTAAAACGACGCAATAGAGTTCAAAAAGATGCTTAAAAATTTTAAACATTTTCTTAAGCGATTTTTTGCTCCATGTAAATATGTGTTCTCTTTTAATATTTTCAAAGCAAATCATAATGCACAGTCAGTAATTCGTAATCTAAAAAGACGTCACACATCTGCAAACGATTAACAAGATTTTATTTCGCGTTGCACGCGAATCGCAAGCTTATCGGTAAATAGAAAACGTTAAATCTCTCTTTTGACGAATTATTAGGGAGTTTTTGCAATAATGAATTCAGATATGATGATACGCTAAAGTCATATTATCCTTTTCTTAATTATTTGTTAAGAAGAAGATAACCTTATCTTAGCGTTCATCATATTTGGATAAATGGTATATTGCAAAATTCCTTATTGTAAGAAAGAGATCGTGTTTTCTATTTTTTTCCTCTCTTCGCGTCTCGTCTGTGCTCGTCACTCGGAGAAATAAATTTAAACGATCCTCTCCTCGGCTCGCGCATCCGATATCAGCGGAATTTTTCACGAGGAGAGTCGTTCGCGGAAACGAACCGATAAACTTTGCGCGACTTCGGCAATTTTTCCAGTTCCGCGCGCTCTCGTATATTAGTAAATATGAAATACGCCGTGCGCGCTATCAAGTAAAGAGCGACGTATCGCATGTGCGATGTATATGTAATATGTATGCGCCGTATCGCGCACGAGGACGGATCGTGCGTCGGAAAAAGAAAAATTTCTTAAAACCCGGGTATCACATTCGAAAATGTGCCGTGCGTCTCATACAAGTCACATTTCAGAAAATGCGTGCGTTTCTTTTTCTTTCTTTCTTTTTCTCTCCTTATCATTCTCTCTCTCTTTCTCTCTCTCTCTCTCTCTTTCTCGCGCGTCGCTACTAGAATATTATTACCTCTTCAGTTTGAAGATACAAAAATTTTGTTACGGAGAGAAGTTTCAAAATTCAATACAATATTTCTGCGCTCGAAAATAGGGACAAGAGTTAAAATACGTTTTGCGAATTTCCCGATCGAGATATAGATCATATTCTTATCTTGCATTTAACACCCAAATTTGATTCTGTCTGACATGGGATTATATGACGCGTAAAAACATCTAAAATTAGAATCAGACAGTCGAGTTTAGTCGGATATGATATGTAATAATGAGTAATTGTGAGCGTCAGTGCTCTCTTCTCGTAATTTCGTATACGTTAAAGTCGAATTGAATTAAATACGTATATTACAAAAGATTCATCTAAAATAAGAAAGTAGTTAAAAATATATTCGTCTCATTGCGATGTGCAGTATATCATCTCATTATATCACTTGACGTGCGTACATCACGGTTTCTTCATTCTTTTCTTCTTCGCCATTTAATTCGTGATTCCATGTTACTCCTGATGGTTCTGTCTTATACTGAGACTTTAATATTCCCAATAGCCACCTTTACATTACTTATTTTTGTTTTAAAATGCATTATTAAAGTATTATTAAATTAGCGTAAATTAATATAATTTGTGATATTATTAGCTTTAGTTTAATCAGATTGCTCAGATTGTTCAAATCCGACAAATCGAATCAATGCGCAGATTATAAAACTCAAAATGTATTTAGAAATATTAAAATTAAAAATTTACATCGCGGAATATTATTAAACACCAAGATCCGTTTCTCTTGACCGAATACAAGTTTCTTTCTCTTATTTGACTTGAAAGGAATTACTTCGTAACATTGTAAATTGTAAGACTGCACTGGGTATCGTCAAGCGACGTAATAATAATTCAACAGCCATTTGAGGTATCTTTCACAAAGTGTGATGTAATATGTAGCATACGCATGCCGAATAAATGCAGAATTGTGAATATAATTGCATTGTAACAAATGGGACACTTGACAGACGTTACGTCACACAACACCTTCTTGGCGACACCTTTTTCTTCACAAATGATAATTGCCTGCGTAAGTATTCTTGGAGTTTCGGTACGCGTATATACATTATGGTCTGTGCGCCATCAAGAAAAAGAAATGACTTGACAGCCACTACTTGCACGGTTCATTAATGGTTAATCATGATTACTTTAATACGTTGTGAGATTTGTAATATAATAAAATTAGACGGTATATTACGTTTTCAAATTCCGATTAAAATATATGTTCAGTAAATGCAAGAAATATTCATACACGAGAGATTTTTATGAAAAATCTTATTTGTAAAAAATAAACATTAATTAGCAATTTATTAATAAAGAAAAAATTAGATTGTACATTTCTCAAAATAATTTTATCTAAAAGGATGTAATAATTAAAATATGAACATATTAATAATAAGTATAATTATTTTAATTATAAGTATAATTATTTTAGTAATAAATAATGGAATTATCTTAATAATAAACAAAAATAAAAATATATTTTTCATATGTGTATTTGAATGCATTGCACACTGGATATGTTTTATATTAGTAAATTATCAAATTTTCCAGAGCAGCTCATAAAAAAATTCGCGAATTATATTTAACACAATACCTTGGGATTTCCAATTATATGCTAACAATTTATGTGCGTAAACAGTGTGCAGATTTTTCAAGGCATTTAATACGTTTTGCAGCGGAAGCGCATATCCGTATATTCTCGTATGGCGTGGAGAACGTCATTGAAATCGGATTTCTCAATGTCAGCTCATCGAGTAAAGGCATATCGATTTCCGCGGTAATCTTCAATGAAGTCGTCACAGAAAAATCACCATCTCATATCTCGCTAATCATATTTCATTACCATCGCGTAACACAATCGGCTACACCGCGAGATTATTTTCAAATTACAGCATCATCCGCGCTGCACGCTTACGAAAGGCAAATCCTATTACTGTCGTTACTACGTAATCAAGCTGTAAAGATCAACATTGTTAGCAATCTCGAATATCTCGCCCTGAGGACAAACGCGAGATTCCGATTTATGCTCTTCGATTTTCATATAAAATTCAAGCAGATATTTATATGAAATTTTCACACGTGGAAAGTTTGAGAGGCATTTTGCTCTTCGAATCTGTCTCGTCAATGAAAAAGATTCGAATGGAATTCTATTTACAGCTACGTTAGAAAACCTTCGAGAGGAGTGCTCGATTTTCATCTTGAATTCGCTTCGTATATGATATACATAACTTCGATATACATAACTCGTTTGCTATCGAATGATAAACGACATCGAGAGAGCGGCTATCGATCTCGCAAACGATCTTGTCGTTAAACGCTTAAATCGGTCGACGAGGCACTCGGCCGCTCTTTCGAATGAGCGTGCATTTCTTGCGCGATTCTGCGACTTTATGTCAGAAAAGGCAAGAAGCTGCCTTCGTTCCTCTCCTTCTTTCATAATTCGTCGCGTTATTGCACGTTGCACATAACTGATGCTTCAATACGACGACATCGTCATTGTTACGATAATTCTCGTCGCATCTTGCTTTTAACCATGGAGATTTTCCGCGCTCTGTCGTTTTCCCGATCGCTTAATAACGGATGCGTTGCCGATCAATTAGCATTTCAGATAACGATTCGCCGAGATAATCATTACGTGAGCGCGAGGCGTGAAACAATCCAGCGGCATTCGCGCAACCGGTCGAAAAGAGAGGAAAAAAAAGAAGAAGAGAAGATGATCTTGCGCGAGCCTGGCAGCGCCTCGGGATGCACCGTAACGATCATTAACAACGTCGACCTTCTGCCTCCCTCGAAATTACGTGTATCGAGAGGCAATTAGCAGTTCTCCGGTTGGCCGATTAACGGGAAAGCAAATGTCGATTCTCGATATAAGCACGTTTGCATAAGTAGTTTTCTCAACGAAAGTTCATAGCCGCAAAAGCAGACTCATTCCCCTGCATTCGTCGAAAGTATCGATCTTCCTCGATGAGGGATGGAAAATATGGAAGGATTAAGCTTTATTTTATGAAATTCCTGGATAGCGGTTTTAATTATCCCTCCGAGATACTTGCAAAGGACCTTAATCTCAAATTCAATCTTGATTTTCCTTAAAGACGAAAAAGAAAGGGAATCGATTATAACTTCATAGATTTAAATAAACGTCTTCGATAAAATATTACAAAAATTGGGGTGACTGAGAAAGAGTGATCGATAATCTTTTCCCTTGCTTATATTACGCTCGCGAATTCATCGGTGATTTTCTATCGCTTGATTAACGCGAGCGATGCTGCACGAAAATCATGGACTATTGTAAATTGCATATGACAGCTTCGTTAATCCAACGAGCTTTGCTCTTTAATCGCTCGTTGCTCGATTAACGGAAAATCAATCGAAACGATTCTGTGATGCGCGTTTCATCGCGTGACGTTCGCGTGTGTTTAAATTGAAATTCAAAAATCTGGCTTGCGCGGCCGAAATCCGTAAAGCTAACTATTATTAATTGGAATTAACTGGGAGAGTTTGAAATTAGCGAATCCGCTTCGAACGCAGGAAAAACGACATCTAGCGTGCAAAAACGATTATATAGTTGGTTCCATTATATTTCCTCATAAATTATTTTACACATATACATAAAAACAATAAATCAAATGTATTTAAACTAAAATTATATATAGAATTATTATTTCGATTTGTAATGACTTGTAATTGCTGCGTAGTTGGCGCTTTTTCTTACTTATAATTAGTTAAAGACAATAAATTTCAGAATAAAATAAATAATACAAATATTATCATATTTTAATAAGGAGTTTTATAAAGTAAAATTTTTATTTGTTCATTTAGCAATTCTTGTCAAAATAAATACTCCCTTTTATAGTACTACAGTTATACTGTAAATACTCTATTTTAAAGTTTTTAAACAATTTTGCATAAGAATATTGTAATACATGCAATTTTTAATTGTAAATTTTTTAATTATAAATTCTGTTTTACGTTTTTAATAAGTGAACCATTGAAAAAGCGAAGAAATTGAAACGTTAACATTTGTAACACGATGATTTTGCATATTCTTATTATGTTTTAATAAGGATCGTAACATTTTAATCATAGATTTAGCAATTAAATTTAGCAATTCTCGTCAAAATATAAGTATTCCATTTTAGAGTTTTTAGGGCGCTTAAATAATTTTGCGTACAAATATCGTAACATTTATTTTTTTAATTATAAATTTTTTAATTACAAATTCTGTTTTATTTTTCTAGAAAAAAGTAAAGTAGCGAAGAAGCGGCGAACAAACTGAAACCCGTTGACATTTGTAACACGATGATTTCTGATCTTTATTCCTTGTCTCCTCTCCCCCCGCTGCGGCTGGTTTGAAACCTGATGAAGTTCGTGAATGAAATTATACGTTCACTCCGCGCGTTCATGAGAAAAACGGGCACGTTGCTCGGCACCACTTTCGTCCTGTCATTACATTGTATTTCATAATGTCATTTGAAACTGATGTAACTGTGCTATGCAGTTTCTAACATTATCGTCCTCAGTTGCCCTTTGCAACCGTGCTCCGCACACGTACACATATACACGTGCGCGTGCACAGTCGACCTAGTTCTCTCGTGTACTTTCACGAATTCTATGAATATTCGAGCAAGTCAAAAGGTTTGGCGATGTCGAGCACTGTCACACTATTGTCCGCGGATCGTCCCCGCGGATCGTTCCAGTATATTCTCACAATACGCGAAAATTCGAAAACACGTCGGGACTCGATCTCGACTATCGTCGATCATTTTTACATCCAGGAAATTGGAAAGGACCTGCGAAATATTTCGCTGTGTAATCATATTGCTGGAAATTATGTGCTCTGCGCTGAACGTTATAATCGGACAAATTAACTTTTTTTCCATTTCCATTTGTTCCTTGCAAAAATTCCACAATTTTTATTACGGCGCGTCATGATTGGGGAACCATACCATAACTAGAGATTACTCGTTCAACGCGATAATAAAACCACGCGCCTCGCACGTTTACACTCCGGTCACTATTGGGGCATTAAAGTGACATTACTCGCGCAGCGTGCTAACAGAACAGCTAGATTTTCCACACTCACGAAATGCGAGTTGAAATTCCGTGAGTTCTAGCTGTGAATTTCGTAGCGTCACTTTATTTCGCTTATATATACCTTCGAATGCGATTTCTTTTTAATTTTGTAAAATATCCGACCTTAGAATTCAATAATTTTGATTTCGCAAATTTGAAGTATTATTGAACGATCGATATATGAAATGATTATTAACAGGTGTTGGTGGCAGTCGTACTTTGTACGACAGGCACATTGAGCGCACCCCAAAGAGGACCAGTAGGTGGCTCGGAAAAAGATGCGGTAATTACATCTCAGCAGCTCGAAGTCAACTTTGACGGCAACTATGTCAATAAGTAAGTTATGATATTTTTCATACACACTTTAATGGAACTTTAATAAGGGAAAGTTAGCTAAAGGCGTACCGGTTGTTTTGTAAATTATATCTCATTATTTTATATTATTATTACTTAATATAGGCAACGTTTAATAATAAAATTACGAAATGAATGATAAATGAGTAACATAAACAAAAATTTATCAGATTACATTTTGCGCATACTAAAAGCACTTAAAAAAATCGGATATAACTGTTCAATGATAATTTTTGATCAATTTGTGCAGCTGATAATAATGTAATTATTATATCATTTTATTTTAAATTTTTATGTGTTTAGAAAAGAAAAGATTTAAAACTAATGACAAATTACAGTTAAATAGCTGTTTGTCCATGAGATACGTGCGATCATTAACACTACCTACGCATGACTTACGTGGATAGACAGCTATTTAATCATAATCTATAATTAGTTAATTTTAAATCTTTACATCTCAAAAACTACTTTGGAACATAATGGCAAATCCTTTTTTCACTTATATTTTTGAGAACTTTCTTACAATACAATTTAGACGTCTAGTTATCTAAATCGTAGTTTTTTTAGCAGCATGTTATAAAAAACTATAGAAAAATTTATAACACATTTATTTGTTAATAAAAGGTTAAATAATAGATACTTAATACATCAAGTTACAATGTTCATTTGAGTATAAATCAATATCAAATAGTAATATATAATATATAATAAAAAATTACTTAGTGCGCA
Organism: Atta colombica; assembly: GCF_001594045.1. NCBI lineage: Eukaryota > Metazoa > Arthropoda > Insecta > Hymenoptera > Formicidae > Atta > Atta colombica. The sequence continues at coordinate 775,736 of NW_017259319.1, forward strand.
TTCTATAATTCTCCCCTAACTCTCCGTTTAAATAATTTTAATGGAACACTGTTGGAAAACAATTTAAAAGAGAAATGCTTTACTAATTATTAAAAAGAATAATGCTTTATTTAATTGAGTACAAAGTCAACATAGGAAAATTACGAGATAAATGAGTTAAAAATTTTCTCCACCTCATCATTTAAAAAATCGTGCCATCGACGAATCCACCATCATTAGTGAATCAGTGACTTCGCGAAAATTTCTTTTGTAATGTGAACATTCCGCTCAACCCACGCAAATATTCAAATTCTTTTCGCCTACCGATTGCATACGAGGAAGACAATCGATACAAAGATGGTCGACAGGTACCCATACATTAGATATCTGATGACACCAGTTTATCGGCGCGCTACCAATTGTTGCCCACGACAATCCTTTTGCATAACTTCATTGTTATGCACGAGTGGGAGCATTCGCTACTGTGCCGAGGACTTATCTCCTCGTTTCTCTTTTTCGTACCATCTAATACCATTCGAGGCCTCTTACATATACATGCGAGTTGTGAGAATGCATTCATCAATCGCTGAAACGATCATTGATGACAGCAGAAATTTGATTTGTTCTCGTCTGTCACTCTAATTGAGTTGTCAAACTATGAACTGCATCATTTCAATAAATATCTTGTTTCAGTAGTAAAAATATATACTTCGATAGATCATTTAAATTATTAAAGTTATTTTTTATTATATTAAAAAAATGAAATTTTTATTTTATTTTTAATAATAACAATTAC
>NW_017259319.1:776610-784006 GCF_001594045.1 Atta colombica
TTTATGTAACATACAAATAATCAAAAATCTTATATTTGTGTTCCTATTTTTTTTTGCTTTTTAAATTTTGTTTTTTATTCTTTTTAAATTTCTCTTACATATAACTCTCTTACGTGTATCTGTTAAAGTCGCACAAAAACTATAACTGTATTTAGATACTGAAAAAAGCAGACCAATTTATGCAGAAAAATAAACACGTAACGAGTTGAATCTAATAAATTTATCAAGTTTTCTCAAAATTCTCAAAATTCTCTTTCAAAATTCTCAAGTTTTACAGAAATGACATTCATATAAGTTATTATACTCAACAAAAACTATTATTATTATTATTATTAGACATCGAGAGCGAACCTACCGAAAAACTATATCGATGATTTGATGTGATAATATCGTCGCTTTACAAGTGATTTAAATACTTCAAGAATAAAATCCGTTGAATAGATTCTGAAAAAAAGATTGTACGTTAACTTAAATGATAGAAGACAGATGATAACGGGATTAACGAACAGCTGATGTGTTATATGAAAGAGATTGTACAATAAACAAACTTATCGCACATTCCACACATAAGAGAATTTTTTTAACACCACGATTTCACCGCTACGTTATTCTCAAAACTTATATATATACTTATATATTTATAATAAAAATATTTGTCTGATGTTGTTTATTATGTCACATGTCGTTTATTCCGCAGCTTTGAGACGAGCAATGGGATCAGCCATCAGGAAAGAGGCGAGCCAAAACAAGTGGAACAAGAGACACCAGTAGTCTCGCAGGGCTCGGATCAGTATGTGGCACCAGACGGTCAACAGGTCAGCATCAATTGGGTAGCGGACGAGAATGGTTTCCAAGTGCAGGGTTCTCACATCCCCACGGCGCCGCCTATTCCGCCAGAAATCCAAAGGGCGCTGGAATGGAACGCCGCTCACCCCGAGGAAGACGACGGCGGTCAGAGACCACCAGGAAGAGGTGAGAATCGTATGGTTAAATAATGAAGAATCCTGAACTCGTGTTCGCGTCAGTATCTGAATTATGAAATTAACACAAAAAAAATAATGATACATCCGTCGGTTTGACACAATGACACTTCGAGATTTGTAAATATTAAATAAAATTTTTTTCTTAATATCTGATAACGATTTAATTTGACACTAAATGGTTAAATAGAATTTTTTTAGAATGAGATTTTTTTCAGTTTCAAAAGCAAAAACAAATATTTTTTTGTTCATTGTGAGAAATATGCGAAATTGCGAAAAACATGCTCACACGGAGTCAATGTATAAGATTTATCGCGAGGTCGAGAATACAATTAGGGGAGATTAATAATCAAGTGTGTGACTTCAAAAGGCACGGTGTTTGAAACAGCGTTTCTAACCCTCGAGGAATATCACTCGCGTGACCGCATCGCGCTACATGAAAATGAAGTTTCTTTGTGTCTCAACCGGAGGTTTAATTAATTTCGTAAGTGGAAGAAGCGCCTTCGTCTGGAGTGAACGATTAACAGCGCGGTTTTTCTTTTTGTTTCTCGCTAAAATTCCGCTGTGCGATTCTTCTGCGAAAGGGAAACGGTTGACCAAAATAACCGAATTACCGCACGACGCAAGACACACGACTTTCGAGGGATAAGCCGAACGGCAAAAAAGTCGCAGCAGATCCCGTGAAATTGATTTATGTCGGACGATTCCGATAGTCGTTTCTCCCTGCAACCCGTTTTGATCAAGCAGCCATTTAAATTTCCCTGTGCGTTAAGCGACGCCTCATCCTCTGTTTCCGACAAACAGTTGAGGAGAGGGTGAGGGTAAATCAGTTTACTCAATCGCAGTTCGGCGGCCGGCAGTAGCTCACCGAGACTCGCTGTGGCACCGTTTAATTCACTTTGGTCCTGAACTCGAAATTGAAATTGGCCCGAATACGGGCGCACCGGTGAACCGAAAATATCTTTGTGGCGACCATGTACTGGGAACGAAAACAATTTCGACGTACGTTAACCGCTTTTACGGAGTAAAATCTGGTTATTTCGCCTACGGGAGAATATATGCTGTTGACGTCGGAAGACTTTCATATTTCCTTGATAAATAAAAGTTCAGCTCAGAATCTGATTTATAAAGAAACGGATTCTCTTTAGGATAGGTTGCGAGTCGACAGGGATGTAATTGCGAGTGTCCTTGTAATCTAAATTTCTTCCCGCGCGTACCATTATCTTAAGACTATGGCACACGAAAACAACACTTAAAAGCAGTAAAACGTAAACGGTAAACAAATCAACATTTGCTAACATTTACTTTCTTTACTATGATTGTCCGATTCATTTTATTATTTACGTCCTATTATACGTATTGCCAGGGACTTTATATTTTATCAAGTTTCGCATTCATTAACTTCTTTTAAAACTAGCTTGTTTTAGGAGTGCTTTATATTGACGATTTAATTTACAAAATCAGTTTATATCTTACTGTATCTTACGATTTCTTTATCTATACATGCACAAAGTATACATAATAAAGTGTCTTTCTGTAATTGTATTATTACTAGCTACCGTAGCCGACTCTCTGCAACGCGGCTATGTTAAATATTTCAGGGCCCGTTCCTCACAGTCTTCTTTCTGTTGCAGGTTAATCAGCCCAACTTTACCTCAAACGTGACCTGATTCCGAGCCAGCTTGCCATGGACAGAACCGACCCCGAGCTTTCGAAACACAAACACAAATAAAAATAAATATAGTGTGGTATATTAATCTAGGATACAAACGTAACACGAAGACAAGGCATGAGACACCGGTCTATAATAAGCTATGTACTCCCGAGATGATTCTTTATCTTACCTGTATAGATGAAAAATAAAGCGCACTGTTCAGCAGTTCATCGAGGCAAAGAGATGCCCGTGCCCCGATGCACGCGCGTCGTCTCCGCACGCAAGAAACGAGAACGACACGCGCGTGCGAACCCTTCATGCGTGCGTCGAACGTTAATAGTATATATGTATACTTAACTTGTGATTTTTGTATATAAATAAAAGCGTTTTGCCCAAATTGGAAATATCTTATTTTAACTATACTTGCTTCCTTTGTTTTCCACCTTTGTTATCCACTGCTGTCCCTTTTCTTCTGAAAAAATTAATATTAGAGAAAGTTAGGAAAGAAAATAATAATATAATAATTAATTTTGTTAAATTGAAATCAATTCACATTTTTTTAAATGTTACGTATTACTTTTCATATTTATTAGCAGACTGTGATAACATTTGAATTTTACATTACTCTCTGAAACTATAACTATCTTTCTTACTATCTTGTAATAAAACTTTTCTATGGATTTATTTTCTTTCTCTTATCGTATAGTAATATCGTAAAGAAACTCCGAGAGAGGAAATGGCGCAAGCGCTCTTTGGAATAGTTCTTGAGCCACTTTCGATCGCGCAAATTGTTTTCTGGCTCTTTATTTTTTACGAGAACGTGCATTCTCCAACGTGCGTTCTCCAATAAGAACGTTCATTCTCCAGTCTGTTATTTAGATATCAGGCTTCTAGAATTGCGTGCGCACAGATAATTTTACAAGGAGAAGAGGTTGTCGCGTTTTACAAATATGATATACTTCATATTGGCCATAAAACGACATAAGTATAAGTGAATGCTAAATAATAGCTAGAATGTACGCGCGCGCGCTTTTACGTCATAAAAATATTTCCTCTTCATGCCGCTCGCTCTCGCCACAGAAAGGTTAAAAACTGCAAATATGTCTTCGCGCCGTTATTATGCAATTTTGCCTCGTGCAGATTTTCAATCTGCCCATCCTCCGGAGTAAATGTTACATCGTCGGGCGCAAGTAAGCCTGGCATACCTGCCAACAAGCCTCACTTCAACAATGAGTGTTAAATAAAAAAAGTCAATAACTTGAATTGAGGTACTATTATATCGCAAAGAGTGTCGCGGGAAAGCTTCGGCTTCGGTTTTTAATGACCCTTCTACGAAATACATATCGCTATGATGCGTATCCTGTTACGAGTATCAGGTACATTTATGGCAACTGACAAGGTAATTCAATAGTGAGTAATGAAATTGTATTACGCAAGCGATCGAAGAAAACCACTAAAATGAAATGTCCAGTAAACGTGACATAATTCTTTCTATGTAATAACATTGCATTTACCTATACCATTTCGATAATAAATAGCTTTCGATTATCTCGCTTTCATCAAGCTTGTATGTTTTTCATCGTAATTCAAATGTGTGCGATGTACATTTACATAATTAAAACATTTATACAAAAATCATATAGACTTCAAATATTACAATTACATTTAAATGTTTAACATTGCAAATCGTTTTTATTGTTGCGGAAGATAATCTTTTTATAGGATAAATTCATTTCAAAGAATGAACGATTAATGATATTTTCTTTTATTAGAATTAGAATCGATTAGCGATTAAAATTGAGAATTGATGAGCAACTTTAAAGTAATTTTCTAAATATATTATTTGCTATTTCAATAACTATTTAAAATTTACATCTTTTCCGAAGAAATTGCTATTCTTATGAACATTAACTTTAAAATTAATTAAGTTTTAATATGTCTGCATCTTTTTCTGGATTATATATACACTTTATGTACGAAAGAGGAAACAAAAAATCAAAAGGAAAATACGAATTGATTTTAAAGTCAATGTTGCATATTTTCGAAAACAACGATTAAGCATGTATTAGACCTACGGTCCCTGCAAAGCAAATTAAATTTGGAAGTATGTTTAATATTTATATTTCAAATAAACTATATAGATATGAAAGTTGTGTAAATAAAATTATATTTTTGTTCAATAATACATTTTTGTAGTTTATTTATTTTATTTGTTATTATTCTTATTGTTAAAAATTAAAATTTTTTAAAACGACAAAAAAATTTACATTTTTCTTTTATAAGTATTTTAAATATTCACAGTAATTTATGCAAAGTTTCATTGTGATTCACTGATTAGTTATAAAGCTATGTTAGTTGTAAAGATTAGTTATAAAGATATGATTAGTTAAGATAGAACAAATAAATATTTTGTTTATTTACTGGACAACTAGTTCATGTATCGCAATGTAACTCTACATAAATAATCTTTAATAAAATAATGTACTCATATTAAAAAATTGAGATTTTTATCATTTATTTTATAATACATTTCCATATATTTTTATTATAGAGTACAGATTAAAAACATACTATTATTTATTAAAATAACTTATGATCCAGATAGCAAACCGTCACCAAATTTGTCATATTATTCTTAAATGTGATTTAGAATATTCTGTAATTTTTACGTAATTTTATTATCATTTTGAAAAAATATATAAAACATCCTTAATAGTTTTGTATAATAAAATAAATAGGCGAAAAACACATCTCAATGAATGCAAATCAATTTTTAAGAAACATGTATCACTTAATGCTTAATAAAAGACGTGATTATAAAAGAATATAAATGATCGCAAGAAAGCTAGATGTGCACGAAAATTGCAACAAAAGAATTTTAGGGATAAACGAGCTAATGACCCATCGTACGTCGCAGCTGTCGAGCGTTAACGATAAAAAATCATCCGAGGGCAATGCACATCGATCGCGAAAGGAATCCCGAGGAAAAACGAGTGAATATACAATACATACGTTTCAAAGGTTAAAACACTACGTGCATTTGCAACGTACTTAAACTCTGTATCTATTTATATATATATCTTTGTATGGAAATTCTCTCAAACAACTGCGGTATGTATAACTTTTTTTTAACTTATTCAAAAATTATAAAAATTAGTGAGAAATTTTGAAAAATCTACACTACAATTTCTACATCTAAATCTACATTACACATAAGATTCCGTTCACGTGGCATTTGCAATGTCTTTTTGCTAATCCCGAAAAATAATCGTTACATTTAAAATGTTAATGCTAAATTAATGATAACACGATAAAGTAAGAGTGAAATGAAAATGTAATGACAGAAGCGCAGAACTTCGACTATCACGACATAAATGAGAATAAAGCTTACGGGCATAAAAGAATTTCTTTTGCAGTATGCATCGGTCTATAATAAAGATTCGAACCGGTATCATCGTGGCATTTGAAATAATAAGCCGATAGCACAGGGCATTGCTATCTATAAAAGGAGGACGCGGCGGATAAACGCTCGTCAGTAGTACCGTGCACGCAATATCTGGAAAACGAAGCAGTTGAGGTAAGAGTCTCGCAGAATCGCTTGTCAGTCAAATTTTAAACGGCGCTATATTAACCGTTGTTCTTTTATATAATTCAATAAGCTTCAACAAATTTCAAAATTATTTGATACGAACTTCTCATTTACCATTTCAAATTACACTTGCCAACAGCTTTTACACGAAAATTCGATATACTAAATAAATACTAAATAAATGAAACTCGTAAATCTCGATAGGTCACAAAGGGAAAATTTATAATTCTCGTGCTTTATTTCTAGTATTTCATTTATAAATTTTTTTTATTACTTTATAAATTTTGTTGTTTGAAAAGCAATTGTTGATCAAACTTTGTAATAGGAATTTTAATACAAATTTATATATCACAAACAAAAGTAGATGCAGTTTGTTATCAGGCGATAGACGAATTTCTAATCTATTTTCGATCCTATCCAGGATGAATCCGCATTTAATTATCTTGCTGAGCCTGGCGGCGGTAATATCGGCAGCAAATGAGCCGATAGCCATAGTCAAGCAGGAACAGGACATCAGCCCGGATGGTAGTTACTTTCTGAAATGGGAGAGCGCCAATGGTATTACCTTTGAGGAGCAGGGCGTCCAGAAGAATTCTGGCCAGAAAGACAAGGAGGCTGAGGAAGTACATGGCAAAGCGTCGTGGACCGCGCCCGACGGGCAGAAAATTAATCTCGGCTGGCAGGCAGACGAGAATGGTGCCGTTTTCCAAGGAGCACATCTACCGACCCCGCCACCCCCGCCGGCAATTCCGCCTGCCATCCAGCGAGCTCTTGACTGGATAGCCACTCACCCCTATCAGGGCGAGAAAAACAAAGTGTAATTGATGCAGTTCTTGCTACAGATATGTTGAAGATTCGTACTTCACTATCATATGTTTAGCTTGACATTGAATGTAAAAAGACAAGTTTGTATAAAAATGTCATATGCTGAAGGAAAATGTGATTTAATTTCCGATTTCTCATCAACCATTCTTGTCGTAATAAAATTATATTGTTTTAAGTGTGTGTTGTTTAAGTGTACCCCCGTAAAGTGCGATCAATTATAATTGTGATATCGCATTGTGTTTGGACAAATGCGATATTGACAGATATGTTTAGGAATAAATAGACTTATGATTAGTTACAAAATCATTAAAATTGATAATAGCTCTAATATATATATATATATATATA
>NW_017259319.1:784106-794880 GCF_001594045.1 Atta colombica
CTTCAGTATCGCAATTATCCCAGATAGATATAATTTAAACGATTCCATCAATCTGATTAACTACAGACAGATAGAGTTATTTGTTTAAGAGCAGGAAATTGTAATAACTTAATAAAACCCTCAATATATTTACTTATATCTAGCAATATATAAATATACAAGTTCATTTACTTATATCTAGCAATATATAAATATACAAGTTCATGAATGCAAATTTATTCACAGTTATTGACTTCAAATGTGTTGTGCAAAAATAATTATTACAATATTATGAAGAAAATTCTAATTCTATAATCAAGTATTTATTTTTAACTCATTGTCAGTGAAAGGATCTTTTAGATTAAAAATAAATTACTGCCTCTCAATAATGGCGACACTTTTTTAAACATTGGAGGAAGAGAAAAGCAAATATTTATTCTTTCGGAATGTACGGCCGCTTTCTTCGTCTACTTTATTAAGGAATTGGCAAAAATATTTCGAGAGTGGCTACTTGACGTGAGACTAGCAAATTCACTTAAGTTGAATGGACAGACTAAGCGGTAATAGAAAAATCGAGGTTAAAAATGGTCATTGCGGTGAAGGAGAGAACAAATTGTTACATAAGCGAATGATAGCGAGAGTTCTTGCTACTGACTACACCGTTTTCTTGAAATCTGAGATAATTCGGCGAGACAATTCGAGCAACAGGGCAATTACGTTAATGGTAAAATGCGAATTGTGAACCGATTTTCTTATTTGTTTTCACTTTCATTAAGTTCTTATACGTTCTTAATAACCTAATTAGTTTTTACATACATTTGCAATAATTTGATATTGCTATATGAAAGCAAATTAAATTAATAATTAATTTAAGAAGAAATTCGGAAAATGCTCTAAGAAATATCTCTAGTTTAATATAAAATTATTTAATAAATACAAATAAACACATACACACAATATAAACAGTTTATACTGTATTATGCATATATGTTATCACACAACATTTATGGATTAATTGGTGTTCCGCACTGTTACTCACCCAAATTAAATATGCAAATATTGGTAAATTAATTACTCTCCTTTTCCAACCTTTCTATTTTTCTGTTCTCTTTTCTCTCTGTTTTGTTTGTCCTCTGCTTTCTTTGCAGTTAAAATGATTATAGTTGTCAAAGTGAACACATGCGTAAACAAACACGGATTGCTCATTCTGCGGAAATATTCACGTACACCAATTATAATGTTAAATTGTTTACAGAGGCGCGCGTATATATGTATATATGTATGTTTCGCCCATGCGCCACCGCGTTTAATTTGATAATTAATACCAAGCGGTCGCTTCATAATTCAGTTATAAATTCCGCGAATCATGTTTCTTGATTGCGGCAGCAATTTCGATTCGACGGCACGATCATAATCGGTATTTGTTGAATCGTGAGTGCAAATAAGACTGCGATAGATGGAATTAATCGAGGCCGGATAATCGAATTTATGGTACTATTAATAAACATTATGAGTAGCCGGCGATATCACGCCGATGTATCGTCGATATATGCATTCTAATGCGAATTCAGATTAATATTTTGACAAATGCGAAATTGTTATAATATTTATGAATTATAGAGGTACTGGTAGCGCGCCAGCAGTTACGTTTCATGCTATATAAGTATACTACGTGACATATATACCGGAAGAGACACGTTTTGGCACACTTTCTCTAACCGCGAATAATAAAGCTTCGTGCTATAAGAAGAATGCTGTTGTGCTGACAGAATAGTAAATCAACAATTAAATAATTTTCTTCAAGCAATTTAAACATAAAACAATTTTAATCTAAGAACATTTGTAAGATCTATCTCTTTGCGAGATCTTTTTGATTATACGGTGTATTCTTTTATTACAAAAGTGAATAACACAAAAAAATTTGAATTTTGTATTATTATCATAAATAAAATAAATAAAAAGTACTTTATCAATCATCAAAAGTAAACTAATTTAATTTCACAACCAATCTAATAATAGTTTATACCGTTCTTAAGCCTTTCATAAAGAGATTATAAAATACATATCTTCTATAAGAATGATACATTTTGGTGCCGTTCTTTAAAATAAAAAAAAGAGTTTTCTATAAAGAACATTTAAAGTTGAGATAGTTTTGGTAATCAAAATTTGAAGAAGAAATTATTTAAATTTAGTCATTTTAATCAAGATAAATACAAATTATTGGTGATATTTCGAGTTATGTCATTCCACATTTTTTTATAATTTTGTAGGATAATTAAAATAATCATAACTTAAAAAGATTGAAAACAGTTTTCTCTTTTTTTGAAAAATTCAATTTTTTAAGTTATTTTTTGAAGCAAGGGAACGATATTATTACGTGAGATCGAAGATTTGCGAGTAAGAATTATAGCTTTTTATCAAATGTTGAATGAAATAAAACTTTTATCAACTAATTACTTAGTCAAAAGGAACTACACTTTTGGGAAAAATAATTCGAAGCTTGTATACAATTCGTTTTCTTCTTCTCTCTCTCTACGGAAATAAACTTTGAAAGATTTAACCTCGCGCGAGCTTGCGCCGAGAAGATTTATATAAGTTGCTGTTACGTGATGCTATAACAAATTTAGAACACGACTCACGTCCTGCTAAACGGCAATATATGACGAATATCACGGAGCCTGAGGTGAAAGTTCAACGAGAACGCCGCGAGGTATAATTAGTTCCGGTTTCTCCACCCTCGCGAAGCTGTCAGATGTCAACGTCAATGTGTCGAATCGGACCTCTAGATCGACCTTTTTGAAAGTCCCCGGATAGATGACTAGCTCGCGAAAACAAAGCATCGCACGAAGATTATTCCACGATATCAGCATGACGTATTAATTCTCAATATCAGGGAAGTGATGTATATCACTGTTTGATCATTAGAAGAGATGAAAATGATCGAGAAAAGAAACGCGTTAGCACTGATTCGTATCTTCCATGTCTTAGACGTGACGTGACATGAAGTGACAGCCTTTGGAGATTCGATTGCTCTGTACATTGTTCCTTTTTAGATAACGGATCTCTTTGTGTGACTGAAGGTTTGAGTGTCAGTAATAGCGTAAATCGTACAAGATGAAAAGAGTTAAGAGAAGAATGTGTCAGAATTAATTTATATTTGTCATGTCATCGACGTGAAGTGACAGCTCGTTCAGATCATCAGGAAAGGAACATTTTTATTAACCCCCCGATTACCACAGAGAAATCGTAAGATTTATCTGAGCTCGTATCATTATAAAGAAATATTGAAAAATACAGTACAGACTGCTGTCACGAAATCGTCAAGATAAATTATAACGCTGTATGCATTTATAAATTGAGATTTATCTGATCCTACTGCAACAGTTATTTTATCCGAGCTTGATCGTCGCAGGTTTATATAAGGATTAAATTTAATTAGATTGTTACCCGGTGCCATACGTGAATCTTTATTAACGCGTGAGTGGTTAAGTAAACAAGGCATCGAGACGTCTAGACTCTCGTTGCACCAAACGCAAAGTTACCGACAGTCTCCATATGACGCACGTTACATAAGACGCATGTCTTTGTCCATTCTATGTGATTGATTAATGATAGCGAGCAAGGTCTGCTGTAATAAAGACGTGCGCGGCAGCTGTGTTTACAGCGATGTAATATCTTACAGTAATAGTCGCGCGACTTTCTATCGTAAATCAGTCCGACGTAATTGCGACGGCCGGTGTCTATTATATCCATGAATACAGGATTTACTTTAAGTTCATCTTTAATCCCGCGATGGATTGTACATTCCGGAAACAACTGATTCGATGACAGATGCGAGCACATTGAAGAGCATTTTCTATCAAGAATTAATCCAATCAAGGATTAATTCACTTAAGGATTAATTTTGTTACGCGTATGTTAGGGAAATGAATTAATTCTTGATTTGTTGAGAACGGAGATGGAAAGAGAGAGAGAGAGAGAGAGAGAGAGAGAGAGAGAGAGAGAGAGAGATGAATAAATATGCGCCACCACCAACCGCAAATTTGTCCCGCATCCTTCCAACGCTCGCGAATCTGGAGCAGAATTTCGCGTACATTTTCGCATGTTTCGCCGAGGGTATCAGGCTTATTAATAGCAATGTTTCTCCTAAAATGCAACGTTTATTCTTAATGTACCATGACATAACTACAAGTCAGTTACAAAATCGTGGTACATATGTCTCTTTGAATATATATATTTTAATACAATATAATATAAAATATTTAAAATACGCATGTGTATAATATCGTGTACAATAAATATTTACAACAATTTGAACCAGAGTAGTCCGTGTTTATTTCGAGGGTGAGGACGACAACGCGGGGCGGCGGCAACACTCGTCGTCCAGCGTCACCGTAGGTTCATGTATCGTGGATCGTCTTCCATATTCTCGTGGCGGAATAATTACTCATGGAGGTCGTGAGATCACATGCTAGACGGCGGCGCCGGTCGCTGTTTTACACCTGGTTCTCATCTTCCTTGGACGGATGAGCCGCATTCCACTCGAGAGCCTTCAATATTAGCGGCGGGATTTCCGGCGTGGTAGGTAGATGAGCACCCACCGGTTGGAAACCATTCTTGTCGGCCACATATGTCAAGGAGATCGCCTGGCCGTCGTCGCTCGAGTAACTAAAGCCACCCTCTGCCTTCATTGCCTCGTTGTCGGTGCCGACTTCTTCCAGATGACCTTCCTCATTGGCTTTGATTCCGTTACCGGATTCGTAACTCCACTTGTACGACCCATCCGGGTTAGGACCTTCCTGATTTTGGCTGACAATTGGTATCGGTTCGTCGGCAGGCGCTGCCGCGGTGCAGGCTGCCAATGCGATCAAAATTACCTGATAAAAGTATTAATAAATAATTAATAATATAAAAATAAAATTATTGAAAGTTATTGACACGAAAATTTTTCCAATATAATTTTATTTTGCAATTAGGTTACATTTGGAGAAAACGTTTATCAGTCAATCTATTGTCAGTCTATCTTCATCGTTCATTAGACATAAAACAAGGATAGAATATAGCTATAATAGGACACAACTATAATAAAAATAAAATAAGCGATTCCTCGAACACACTGAGCGCTACGATACAAAAAAATTTACACAGTGAGGAAATCAACATGGATTTGCTTACGTTATTGCCTTATGGTGATTGGTCAATTCGCTTACTGTTCACGTTTTACTGATTAAGGATCGATTGTTCCATCTTTGGATAAACTACGTGATTTACGTAATGGATAAACAAAAAGTACAAAAGTAAGAGAATAAAAGAATAAGAAGATAAGAGAGTGAGTTAAAGTTTACCGAAAGATAAAATAACTTACCCTAAGTTTCTTTTTGTGCTGTAATTCTTAAAATATATTTCTCATAAACGAACGTTTTGAAATCGCGTGAGCTATCTTCAAAGTAAATTAAATGACGGAAATTGATTGTCTTATCCTACGTTTATAGAAGTGAGTTCTTTCCAATTACATTATTCAAAAGTTCAAACTTAGGAAAATTTATTATGGAATAAAAATAAAAAAGTTTAGATAGATATTATTATTAGTGGAAAACATTCGATCGTTAAGTATGAAACTCATCAACATTTTTATACATTTATTAATTTTTTACATTTATAAATGTAAAAAAATATAGGAGTAAAAATTGTCTATTATATCGTTAATTGATAAAAATTTCTCGATGTAAAATTAAATTATGTAAGTTAAAAAGTATTAATTGGGCGGAAATAAATACGTGTTTAATGCGGGAAAAATAATTCATGGATGATCGAGCTGCTCGCGATGATACATTTATTGTAGGAATGAATTTTAGTTGGAGAGTCACATTTGATGTTAAATTTTTAATACAGAGAAGTATGCATTTAATTGTAAATTCAAATATTAAAGTCTAATTAATGTAATGTAATTATCCTGCTGACAGTGTAATATGGTATTGCAGTACTCTTGAACAAAATTAATTGCTTTTGTAAAATTATGAAGACTGATGAGATTAGTATTTATTTAATAGTCATTATTAAATCGTTAAAAACGCTCACTATCAATTTATCACTCGGAAATGCTGCGGTGACAGATTTACTGTCAGAACTATCTTAATTAATCTTTTTTTCCCTAAATGTTTCATCCGCGTGTTAACCTCCTATATTTAGTAACTTTCACATCTCTGCTTAGGACACACACGTTTTAACAATACAAATTGCGAATACACGATTCTAATATTGATTGATTGAAATCGCTTGAATATGTCATTATGTTATGAAATTCAACGATATCGGTCGTTGCATCAAAGTCGAGACTACCGGTAAAAGATCTAATACAAACACTGAGATGAAAGTAAAAGTAATATCTATCCTTGGAGATTAAAGATATAACAATTAATTCCGAAGATTGACTTATCAAGTAGGATCTCGATTAAAGTAAATGATTGCGCGAATGAGAACGCACTCGCGGCGAATAATTTAATACCGTGCTGCGATAAAGTATCGAAGTTACGGTATTCGATAACAACGCCGGATTGCGATGCACAGGACTAACAGCCTTAGTTAATCGCCACCGGTTATGTTTGCGGTACGTAAACATCGCATGAACATTAGCCTTCTCGTTTAGCTTCCTTGCTTGAGGCTCACGTTGTTGCACAAGTGTTTATGCGTACGTGCTAATAAACTATCGCTACTTATAGCGATATTTTCGAGGACGCAATTTGCGCGACGTAAAAACGAAATAATTAAGAATAACTAATTATAAGAACAATATATCTGCAATCTCCAATATAATCATATTAATATATAGTATAACATATTAATATCAAAATATTTGTATCGAAAAATTAAAGTTATTTAAGAATTTTGCCTTTATTATACTATTGATTTAACTTTAACAACAACATTTGAAATTGCTAGGTCGGTCATGTTGCGACAGAGAAAGCTGTGCTTTGAACTAATCGAAACGGACTCCGCAGTAGTGATACCGTTTTGAGTCAGACACGACGGGGATCGCGGTAGTATCAGCATTATTAGGTCAGACGCTGTACTTTGAATAACCTTCACAATGCTGACGATTCATATTATTATTGTATAACTCTACAATTTTCTGAATAATTATTTGACACTACAAATAAGACATTATTTTAAATTACAACGAACAAAAAATTCTATAATAGATTATTGAGAACATCAATATTATCCCAAAATTATTCAATAAAACCGAATTGAATTCAATATGTTGATTATGTAGAGACTGTTACACTAAATAAATTATACTGAATACGCTGCTTGTCGAAAACGGAAATGAACAGATACACTATGATTTATGGAAATGTTGTTATGCTTAGCAACTCTTCGATTTTACGTGATTAATATTCATTCAGTCGAAACGCTGTTTACACTAGAATTATCGATGATAAAGATATATCTATTTCTACTATTATTAATAACATATAACATATTAAAAAAAAAAGAACGAAGAAAGAAAAATAAGTTCAATTTAATAATTTACATATTGCAACAAAAATGAAAAATTTCAAAAAATGTAAATAAATCGTTACAAATTTGGCAAAAATTGCAAATCAGTCATTTTTTATTTTGATAGAGTTAAATTATTTCTATAGCTAAAAATAGTAATTGAACTAATTCTAGTTCAATAATAGAATTAATTTAATAATAAAAACTAATTAAAATACAAATTCTACTATTATTAAAATAAAAATGACTGATTTGTAATTTTTTTATTTTAATTTATAAAACTACTTCTGTGTTTTAACTAGAATTATAAAGTCAACACTTAAACTACTAAGTAGTTCTAGTGTTGGTTTTAGTTTTGGTTAGCAATTCTAATTAAAATAGAAATAGTTTTACAAAGTTTAACAAAAAAGTAATTCTAGTTTAAACAAAGCTAGTTCTAGTACGTGAAAGTAATTAAAAGAATAAATATTGCTATCTCACACGTAAGATAAAATTTATCCATGACTCAGTATTTTGTAAAATAAAACTATCTTAGTTCGCAGTTAAAACATTGTATTATCTATTATACGCATTCGTTACTAAACATAACGTACATTGTTTTACACGCGAACGCGACAGATTTTGGGTGTATCCCGATAGTGTCGATCGATATCCTTACACCAACTATCCTCCGGGACACGCTACTTACCCTCCGATCCCGGCTCGCCCCACGTTTCTACCTACCGACATCCGAGTCCTCGGAGTCCTCGGAGTTTCCGGACTCGCTCTATACCGGATATAATCGAGAAGTGTCACTTACAACAACGTAACTCACAGAATGTCCCGATACGCGCACAGGAATCCCACCGCAGAGACCGGAAATGCACGTCAGATTCACACGACCCGGCTACGATTACCCACGAATTGTCTCACGGCGAATGGCGGAAATCGCTCTCCGGCATTCTTGCTTCCCAATCTCCCTTTCTCCCCTCCACCCCTGAGTTTTTTTTTCTCTTAATTAAACGCTTACCAATGACGTGTACATGCTGCGGCAGTAATCGCTGATGGGCAAGTGTTTATCAAGCCCCGCAGCGCTCGTCGTATATATACCCCTGGAGGCATCACCAACACCACCGACGGTCCAATGCACCGATAGTTACTACGTTATGATAGTACGTAGAATACACATGGGGGCACACAGAGGGGCCGCACAGGGGG
Source organism: Atta colombica (assembly GCF_001594045.1). Lineage (NCBI taxonomy): Eukaryota > Metazoa > Arthropoda > Insecta > Hymenoptera > Formicidae > Atta > Atta colombica. The sequence continues at coordinate 792,783 of NW_017259319.1, forward strand.
ACAGACAGGGGGGTTTACACGGATCCACGATTTAACACAGCATCATTACGTGTGTGTATGCGTGTGTGTAAGTGTGTCGCTACCGCCGCGCTGGTGAGCTGAGAAACAACACACTCCACATAGCATCGAGGAGAGACCATCTTCCCCGAGATCACCATGTCACACTGCGCTAAATGTCATCGGTTCCCCGTTGGAGGATGCTTACTCAATTGTCGCAATTTCTTTAACGACGATCTGCGCGGGGATCCGTTTTTCTTTTCCATCAATTAGTCGACCGGAAACTCGGACTCGGTGAGTTTGCGATCAGTTAGTATTCTCTCTGACAGACTCATCGGCACGTTCAAGTATATAATATGTATTCCCCATCGTTTCGAATTTATGCGAATTTTTTATTGTTGTTTTAAGAAGACAGAACGATATATGTGTAACACTGTTATGTAACTTTTCTTGTTGCTTCTTTCATGCTTGGATTTCTCCGTTATTTTCTCTTACGGCAAGATGGCCAGTTCAAGGAAATTGCCATTCAGTAATAGAGACACGAGGCAGAAATCTGGAAAGCCTGGTAAATAGAAATAACGTTTCTGTTAGTGGCATCTACCATATTTTCAATCATTCGTATGTGTTTGAGTACCGTTACCGTCAGATTAAAAGATCGAGAGTGAGTGCTCGAGAGATTGTTTCGCCGTGTTGCTGTCGCGTAGATTTATGTTGTGGATTTTTGTAAAAAGCTGTACCCTCTTCATAAAACAACGCATGTATGTGACACATATGGGAAACAGCTTAAACTCATATCTTCTATCGAATTTATTAATCAGACGCCACCCATCACTTTGGCATTTTTCTAGCAATAGTACGGACACGGGAAAATTCAATTCTTCCATTATTTTCTACTTTTTTTTCCAATCTTATCGCTTCATCGCTCACGCAAATGTTACGTAATATTAATCGTCAGTGCTAACGCGCGTTTCTAATCAACAAATCACGACCATCATTAAACAATCAGTTGGTCAAATGGCTATTTACTTCGAGTTTTTTTCTAATTGCAAAGTCTAAATTACTCACGATTTGGCGTAAAATCAAACTCAATATCCCCTGCAGTCCCTAGCCCTGTGAATCGACTGACAAACGCACGACACGCGCAGTCGAATTGTCCACTCTCTAATCAATCGGAAACGGCCTGACAATCTCTCATTATCGACCGATAATTATGTGAAGCGCCGCGCTATATCGCATTTACCTCGTCACGGCTGAACTTTCCGTATGCTGTGAGAATAACGAGCTCGCGTTAAGTGTTTAATCGAGGCGATTGTAATCGAGGGATTTCGTAAAAAAAAAATAAATAAGTAAATAAAGGAAAGGACGTGACGGCTTTGGTCCTTGGCGTAACGTAATTGTGAGAGGAACAACAGCACGCCAAACTTTCTCGTTCGAAATGGATTACGCGCGATTCCGAGAATATTCCCTCGCATGCGCGATAGTGTACGTTTACAAAGTAAAAAGGTATTTTTTATTTTAAACTCAGAGCTGCGTAGTAATATTGGGTCTTTTTTCTCTTACGACATTATTATGTAATATAAATATGCGCGCACACACATGTCAGTACATGATTGTGTATTATATAGCTGATACAAAGCAATGCATGTGCCGGAAGATACGGAATTATGCATGCACCTAACATGCGTATCTAATTAATAATCAATGCCATTCCATTGGGATGTTTGAGATTGTCAGTAAATATCGCCGATCAGATATGTTAATGTCTCCGCACGAAATAGGGGATTATATTTGTCTAGGAAATTCCGCACGCGTTGAAAGTACGTAGTTGGAAATACGATTAATATCGCTTACCCAGATTCGTATGTCTCGCCATAAGAGAGTTTTCATTATCGATAGCACGTAGGTAACCCAGTAAAAAAGGTTTATATACTCCAGTATAAATATACATAATTATATATAAAATATGCTCATACATTTTTTTTCTTGTATAATTTCCATTCATATATACAAGAAACATAATAAGAAGAATTGAAAAATAATTAGAAGGATAAACTTTGTATTGTTTTCTTTTTATAAAAAAGAAAAGACTTGTCGCAATAAT
>NW_017259319.1:794980-799934 GCF_001594045.1 Atta colombica
TGTATAGAAAAATAATACAAAAGTTATTTTTCCTTTCCAATTGTCATTATTTTTTATATAGAGAATTATACTAGAAAGAAAATATATATATGAGCACATTTTATATACAATTATATTTATTTATATTTAATTATGAACTCTTTTACCGGAACAATATTGTGTAATTAATTAATTTCATTACGTAATATAGTTAAATCAGTTTGCGCTCTTATGAATATGAAGTAGTCCATTTTTACATTGTTATTTAATTATTTATGTTATTTCAAATTTTATATTAGGTAACGTTATTTTTTGTAAGCGTTTTGAAAAATTGTGATAGTCTCGGTTACAAATAACTATCAAGATGTTAATAAAAAGTCAAACGCCGCATTATCATGATAGTTAAAATGTTAAGATACAGAAAAACGATATGAGACAATACATACAATGAAAAAATATTAATTATAAGTTATCAAGATCTTCCGTCAAATCGAAACATGAAAATATCGAATCATGGAATTAATTAAGATTAATTACGTTAATTAGTAGTAATTTAGCGACGTCGCAGTTCCTTTCTTTCGCTCTTCTTTGAGGAAACTTTGGGGAAGGCCGTACATTTTCCTACGTGCGATTATTGATCATGGACATTACCGGCGAGGTACATCGATGTAACATTAGACAGGATCCGACGGGGGGAACAGTGAATTATGCCTCGATAGGCATTAGTTTTCTTCTTTTACGGGAAATGTAAGGAGCACGTAGCACGACAATAAATTCTCATGTGTCTCTAGGAATGCCAGCTGCTCGCTGCTGCGCAGCGCCATGTACCTGCGTGATTCAAAGTCACGTCATCGATATATCCGAACAATTTTCTCGCGAGATCGCATTTACATTTTGCACTCACGAGTCGTAATAGAATGCAAGAAAAGCCTAGGGGGTTGGTTTAAAATAATCCATTAATCGGAACTAGGAAGGGAACGCGAAGGGAAGAGTAAACGTCTCTCTTGAAAGTCGAGGACGCTTGACATGATAAATGCTAAAATACATCTCACAATTGCTCATTGAATATTTTAGCGCATCGCGGATTATAACGAAACGTCAACTCCGTACAGTAATTTATAGCGCAATAATTTTGCGATAAGATAATATTTATATTATATTATATAAAAACAAGAGCTCTGTCCAATACATTTATTTTATGGTCTGATTTACATTAAAAAAAAAATTCTTCATAAAAATCGATTTTTATATTTATTAAAAAATTACAAGTTCTATACTTTTATAATTAACGTTATATAATAAAGTTCTTGAAAAGACGTCATTAAAAATTAAATAAAGTATGAAATACTTCGCGCAACGCGAGTATTTTTAAGTCTTAATCGATAAAATCTAAATAGATAATAAATATTTAAAAAAATCTTAAGAATTTATCTTGGGAATTTTTCAAAAATTTTCTCTAAAAAACTTCGTTAAAAAACACTTGTCGACTTTTGTAAATCAATCAATCGCGTGAACACGTTATTAATTCGTGAAAAGACCTTCTGAAGAACATGGATTTTGGACAAAGAATATTAATTAAATGCAAGGGAACAGAATGTACGATCACTATCTGGTCAATCACGGGACGATTGTCCGGTAAATATAGGGGAAAGTTTGCGCGATATGTTTGGGGTTTTAATTAGCTATATTACGTAACGCGGCGAGTAGATATTCAAAAGATGTATGAATAAATATCGTCGTGAAAGCGGTTAACATTCTATGTTATTATCTCGCGATTTACACTGTTAGATATCAAAACAGCAATATAACCTGTTCCTTTGAGTTGAACATTCTATTTCTTTTTATCTCATGTGTGTCAAAATGTAAATGAAAATATTTTTGTATTTAGTTTCAAAGTAAACAACGTTCATGTTAATGTATGCACTTAGTAGGTAAATAACAAATTTTTTAAATCAAATTTAGTACATTTTCTTGAGTTAAATCGTTTGACTGTATTTTTTAAGTTAAATTAACGACATGTTGAGTAAGAGCAATGGCTTACAGAAATAATAAAGAATCATTTAAACTAAATATAATTTGACATTATAAATTTAACAGTGTAAGAGTACATCTCTAAAAAAGGTCTCTCAAGGAGATCAGCCGTGATCATTATGTGCGATCGTTAATGCAATCGAAGTTCCTCTTCGTCGAACACACCGCGCTATACGCCGTGGATCATTAATTTCCCACATCACCAGGTAACATTTTCGCGGTTCTATCTGATCATTTGTTAACACGACGAGTCTCTCGAGGCGGATATCACCTGCGCTCTGAGTGTCACGTCGCTTTGCAAAAATTAGAGAGATGTTTCACGAAGTTTTATTGCATGTTCTTTTTGCCAGATTCAGATCTATTATAAAAACAGTGAATACATATAGAATCACACGCGCGAAGTATACTATACATCCATACATTGATGATTTATGTTCAATTTCTTCACCTTTGGATAACTTTATCCAGGAAATTCTCCTGGATAAAGTTATCTGCAATTTATCTGGAAGTGAAGAAATTGGGTATTAGACGATAAACTATCAACTCTCTTTATATTTAACAAAATGTACTTGCAATTTAAATTCGCAGCTTCATTTTGCATTTTTATACGCGTACCTTGTAAGATGTCTCGTTACTCATTGCACACACGTACAACGCGAGATAAGGGTGGGAGGGGGAGGAGGTAGCTTAAGGGTTACAATCGATAAAACCTGCTGCAACTCCGGGCTACACATTTCTCGCTGACCAACATCGCGGACGATGCACCTCATTTTTATTCACTTGACAGATCGAATGTCATCCTGATACGGGTATATCGCCACATCGCCTACTTTTCTTTCTACCTTGCTTTCTATCTTGCTGTATTTATGGTACGATCGCCATGTTTTCTAGCTGTTGTGACTATTGCGATGACGGGAAAATTGTAGAGTATTTCGCCTTATTTTAGGAGGTATCTGTATAATCGCCGTATTATGTCCCTGATTTTCGCGCATTTCGGCGATGCCATAATCGGCCGCATCTTTAAGATTGATATGTTTTTTGTCGCTGCACTGAACTGCAGTAAAACTTCCTAAAAACTTTTACTTTCGTTAAACTTCAAATATGCAGATATCTGTTTTATTTTACATACAAATGTACTGGTTTAGTCATAAAGAACAAACTTCTTGCGACTTATAAGGCTCATCATTCTGGATGATCTGGACTCTCACGTGCAAGTCATTTGAGTATTCCTCGATGTCTTTCATGCACACAAACAAATAGATCGAATACATTGAAATTCTATCGTTTTTATTTAAATAATAGATTAACCCCTTCAGATCTGATTTTATTAGAATCACTATTAAATTTTTTTAAATTCATTTCAAAAACATTTAATAAATAATTCATATTAAACAATGATTTTTTTCCAAAATTTTGACTATTTTGCCAACATACATATTATGTACAGACTGATCTCAGATGATGTCGATGGAATTAAATAATTTTAATAGATAATGTCTTTAAATTTGATGTAGATTACAATATACACTGCAGGATGAAGAGGTTAAGAGAAATAATCCTATTTTCTGTCAAAGCGGATTATCTTAGTGCTTAAATATTTCAATGTAAATTTATATGCATATTCCGTTCTACAAACCGCGCGTTGAATAATGGAGAATTAATAAATTAGATATTTTCTAAAATTCTTTAATTTGTCCCGAGATAAAGAAAATTCTATGAATTATGTAAATTTGGTGTTTTCTCATACTTGGAATTGAGGATTATATTTGATTCGGGACTTCTCAAGAAGATAATAAGATAAGATAATAAAAAAAACAAAGATATCGTCTTTGTTGTAAAAAGAGATAATAGGAAGAAGAGAAAGTTTTAACGAAAGAAATATGACCAAGAAGCATTATTTTTATTAGTCTTAAATTTATTCACATTTTATTGGATTACTTAATACAGTACGACTTCCATCTCTCTGTGACATTGAAATTTTTCCGTAATCGCGCGTTGATATCAAAAGCTACAGAAGAAGCTATCGAAGTGATTGTTAACGACAGCACTCTCACCGAATATTTTAATTGGTGATTAAGAGGAGTTCGAGTCGCACGCGTGTCTCGTTACCACGTGTAACACTTTTTCTCCTCGTTTTTGGTCGACAATCTCTGATAAAAAAGTTGTCTGAGGATGTACCAAATTAAGCGTTGAACATTTTTTTCAATGAAGCACACTTTAACCGAATATAATTCGCATTTTGACCGAACATTTTCTCGGACCGTATTTAATTTTATCACCTAATTGATTGTATTTTAGCAACTTACGACATTAATATTTATGAATTAAGAGAAAACGTTATTCGGCCCGTTTAATTAAGAATTTTGATAATTTTTAAATATTTTATTGAAATATCATTACATTTATTTTTTTAAGTATTTATAAAAAAAATTTGTAATGTATTTTTTGTAAAATATATAAAAAATAATAAATATAGTAAATTAAAATATATCTTATATAATATCTAAAATTAGAATAATTTTAACTGTATTGGAAATTTTGAGACACACTTTTTATAAAAATTTTTTAAACTTGCCATTGGAGTATTAAATAATACGTTAAGATATTAAGTAAGTATTATACGCTTTCATATACTCGCGTCAATCATTGAGCACGCAATAATATACTCCGTATGCTAAACTTGCGTAAGGATTTCACTAAATGATGCCTGAAATATCAAAATCTCGGCTATATGTGTGTACATCCGAAAGGTTATATGTACACGCGTATAAACGGATAATACTTCAGCATACGATGACGGTCACTGATGCAATCGTCCGAGCATTATCTTGTCTCTCGACGAGAACGTAGATATAGGAACGTATAGAATGATCAAATATAATTGCATCACTATCGGCCATTTTACGCTCTTACCGCGCGCGTGCATGTATATATATATATATAT
>NW_017259319.1:800034-810573 GCF_001594045.1 Atta colombica
ATCTAATCGATGAGAATTACAATCGCGTAGATGTTTTTTCATAATCTTTTTGAACAATATAATTAAATTAGCATTAACTGCTTTTTTCCAGCCAATCAGGAAGCTTAAATTTTCATCGCAAGCAATTTGCGTTCTCGCAATCGGGATTTACAAAGCGATGTATGGGTTCCAGCTGTGTGAATCTGCAAGGCTAATTTTAAACGTTTCCTTTTTTTTCTTTATACAAAACGAGTTATTTTGAAGAAGTAGCATACAATGATATACTGAAAAGTTACAAAGATTATTTTATGTTTAATTTGCTTTGTGATCGCAGGTTTGTCATGTGATTTCGCTTTATTAATCGAGTATTCGCCTGTCGATTTCCGGTGTCGCGTTTCTCGCACGAACAAGCTCACTCCAATGGGTTCACGAAATGAACAACGGCGCACGAAGTTATTGATCATTAGTCGAAATGTCAGCGATAAACGCAGGCACTTCGGCACCAGGTACTTAGTTTCTTCTGCATCGATGTAAACGGATAATTTGTATTGCAGTTAAACGAATGTCGCTCGCACGCTGAAAGAGAAAAGTTTATAGATTGTTCGAAAAATCTTTTAATTTTAATGACATTAGCAATTTGGATATATTAATTTGTTTTAGATTTAACAGTTTTAAGATTATTTAGACATCTAGATATTTATAATATTTAGATACTTTTTCTAAATGTAACTATACATAACTTTTAAAATATTCACATTGATAAGTAAAAGACATAAAAGTAGCAATTATAAAGGTAACAACCATATTAGTTTTTATATATAGAGTTAATAGCCAAAAATATTAGACATCTTATTATAACTATTATTTAAAATTTTAATTTAAAAAATGATTAAATTTGATTTGTGGCATTTGCTGTAAATGATGTAAATTATTCTTTATTTCAAGCTTATGTATAATGTCAGTAACTAATAGAGAACAATGTAGATAAAAAAATGTTAACTTAGTTATCGAAACTGTATAATAGTTTTTTCAATGTATATTAAAATTACATTCTAAAATGACCTTTTCGAGGAACTTGATATGATATAATATATATTACAATATGTATACTATATATTTCGAGCAAAACCTCGGAGAGGAAAATACTACATTTTGGAATGTAGCCTAATTCTACATAAAACTAGCATAGCTGTCATTTACATATAGTGGGTTGTCCGGAAAGTTCGTGCCGACTAACCTATATAATTTAATAAATGTATATTAAAATTTAAATTTTCTGCGTTTCAATTTCTTCTCCTTCAACATCGGTACGAACTTTCCGGACAACCCAATATAATTACTATCATTATATTTTTTAATAAGTATATAAATTATTTAAAAAATTATTTATATAATAAATGTTACAATTATAGCCAACATCGATTGTGGCTGGACAAGGGTCAAACAGTTTGTGTTACTAAATGTGTACGATACGAGAGTGGGCGATGGGGGGTTTCATGTTTCGTTTTATCCATTCGAAACCGATTGGTTATGCACGACTTCTTGTACATACGTTTGCCTTGTCCATTCACGCAATCGTACGACTCCACATGGTCGCCCGTTCTCTTCTTGCTCTTCATTCTGTCAATTTCTGTCTTTCTCCTTTTCTCGCGAATGTCTTTCGCAGCCGACTTCCATTCAAGCGCACATTCCTCGGGACAGAAGAGCTGGTAGGCGCATCCGCGTGCAACCTTTCCTTTTCGACGCGGCCTTAGGAACAGCCGGCGTGAAGACGTGCCTCTGTATTGCGACAACTATCCAACATCATACTTATAAGGCTGCAGCTTAGCAATGCGCGTCTCTACCAGATGATATTTCGACTTATGTCGAGTCTCTCGATGCGATGCATTGCCGCGCATCTCTTCTCCGTTCGAGCGGATCCTTCACCCTTTGTCCACCGCTATCTAGGTCTATTGACGCAGACGGCAGCTTCGTTTGTTTCTACAACTTGTTTTCTAATACATAATATTATAATATGCGATCCCGCAAATCAATAAATTTAAATGCTAAAATAAATGTTTACCGTATCTATAAAATATCGTGAAGATTTAATTGTTTTTTTTAAATTGCTCTTTTAATCGATTGCTTAAATATCTTTTCAAAGTTGATGCCAAAGTTGATTTAGATCTGTCAGACGAGAGTTAGATTTCATAATAACAACCTATGGTATTACATAAATTTCTAATAATTTTTTAATTTTTTATATTCAGATCTGTTAAACTTGAAAAAAACTATTACTATGTTTTTTATCAATTATATTTAACAAGAATCTTTAAAATTTTAATTAATTTGCAATAATTAATTTTCTCTCTTTCGATTTTTTATAATTATAAAACGACGTTTTTATTATTATTATAAGAAAAGGAATGCAAATATTATATTGTCTGGCGTCAATCTAACTATTTTCATAAATAAGCTCCTGCAGTTTTCTTCAGAGTTTTGATTAATTTTTAATGAGTCTTTGGAAGTTAAGAAATTTTCATCAGTGGCAGTCAAAGTGTCTATATATTTTTAAATTTTCATCAGTAGCAGTCAGTGTCTATATATTTTTAAATTTTTATTTTGAACACGTCGAGATTATCGACAATTTATTAGTTTTTGATGTGCATACACATTCGCAAAATATATAAATAAGCCAATTAATAATGTTATGTGTCGTTGTTATCGATTTTCAGTTTTTATTACAATTCATATATCTATTTTATTCCGATTTCCTAATCTTTAAATATAGCTTTTTAAAATATCACCAGTGACTGGTAAACTTAAACATAAAATATACATTTATGTTAACCACTCCGTAAATATGCTCGTGGTTACTACATCGTCATGAATGATTAATGAATTTTACCTACAACGTGATATTTCTACCTTAACCCAAGATGAACCGATACTTGAAGATCTTGGCCGTTTTATTTTTTTTATTTGTAAACTAATGGCTGTTCGAAGCTGCGGCTTAAAAATGTTGTTTGGATGATTCATCGCTCGGTTAACATATTTGCGTCGGCGATGATGTTAATGATAATATGTGCGCTCATTATTCTGTCATATCAAAATTGCAAATATAATTTGTTCAACATTTTTAATGTTCTCTTACCGAGAAAGTTACATAACTTGTGAAAAACATTTTAGGTATACTTGTATTAGACAGATCATCATTAACATCTTTTTGAATTTTTAATCTAAATATTTAATCTAAATATTAATTTAATACGATTGTCATTTGAATGTTTTATGTTAAATTAATGATTAACATTTTTTAGCGTTAAAATAACACAATTTATGAATAAGTAAACAAATAAAATGTAAGTTTTGAAACGTATATTTAATTAAGATAAATGAATAAAGGATAAATGTGTTAATTTAAAATTATAAGTATTAATTTTATTGATAAAATCCGCTTTCACAATTTGTTTCTAAATTGTATCCAAGTATTATATTTTTTATATTAATTTTTATATATAATGCTTTTGTTACTGTCTAAGATATTCAAAATTGGATAGGTGGATCGTTTGAGATATGTAAAACATATAAATTTGACAGAAATTTTTATCGATTGTGTGGGACTTTTGGATTTTTCTACAACAGGATGTTATTCCTCGAAATATAAACAACTTCTTCACCAAAGCACAGGCATATCCGGAATAGTCATGGCGATTGTGATGTGAACACGCTAATCGCATTGCTGAAGAAGAACGACTGTGTGATTTCGCGAATACTAAGCCGATTGTTGATCGAGAATTTTAAATGTCGCGCAAGCGAATGCGGGAGGGAACAGCTGCGTTCTCGCGTTAATCAAGTACCTTAAAAGTCGGTCGCACGGCATCCCACTTCGAATTGTCAAAGTAATTTTCGCAGCGTATCCGAGAGGAGCGTTCCGCTCTCGCGCGGAATGAAAGTAAAATTGAATTCGGCGCGGGTTACGTCTTCTCGCCTGCGGCCAGGCGCTCTCTTAGGAGCGTTCATGGTGGGTACTTATATGTCAAGGTCGCTTTCCACATACACGTGCCTCATATCCCCGCTATCGTTTTACATTTCGCTCGGAATAAGTTCACATGCTTATTACTTTGGGATTTGCGATGTATTTGCGGAATATTCATGCCTGATGTAATCATCAGTCGATTTCGAATTCAAATTCTGTCATCGAAATTAAATTTATTTATTTATTCATTTAAAAAAGAATAATCAGTATATGTTCTACTGATTCCATCAGTATATACTGGTTTTTGCGATAAATATTACCGTATATTTCAGTGGTTGAATTGATAAGACACTGAATGTAGGAGGTCCAAGTTTAATATGGCCATATTTATGGCAATAAATTCTTTACAGTATTTTAAGAAGCTCATTAGCATCAGTATTATTAAATTGTTTGTCAACATAATTTGTGACATTATTCCAACTTCAATTTAAGACTGTATTTCAAGTTTCAAGATCGACAAATAATCGGCGAACAGTTTGCTCGAGCTGGAAATTGTAATGTTCATGCAAAAATATTATTATACACCAACATCTGCTTTAACCGAATATTCTTCTTTACTTATTTAAATTAAAACTATTAAAATAAAAATTAGCAACTTTGAAATATGTTGCAAATGTCTAATTGTGACATTATCTTTTTGCTTGGAATTTCTTTTCTGGACAAAAATTTGCAGTTTCTTGTTGTTTTCATGTCTGAATAATTCATGATCCATGATCCATAGAGTCGTATAATCATGATCTATGATCTATAATATTATGTTGCAAGAGGAGCGCGAGAATCATCTCGTCTAATTGCGTCAAAGCAAAACTTTAGCTGAAAAAAAATCTCATAGTTCTTTATGAGATGTATTACATTCCTCATGTTCATAATGTTTTCAGTGAATCACGTAATGACTGCGGAATGGAAAATTTATCAGCTGCATAAAACAACCAAAATGTCATCGCGATCGATTGAAGTAATTGCATCGAAGTTCTTTCGATTACAGCCATAAATTAAAAGAAATTATTTTTAAAAAATTTTTTATCTACATTGGAAAAAATCTGATTACATAAATTGAAAATCTAATGAATTTAACTATATAGTGAAAAATAAACGAATCAAATTTCTTTTTAAATTATTAGATAATAATAAGGAATAATTCATTCCTTGCTGCTAAATATATATCAGAATTTCTTGATAATAATTTATTTAATAGACAAGCATAACTTTTTACTGAAAGAGACATCTGATGAATGTAAAAGTATAAACGTTTAAAGTTTTAATAAATGGCAATATAAACAAACAAAAAATATACAAATTATTTTCATATTTTATTTTAAATATTTATTAACTCAAAATAATATTTTCTGTTAATATTTAATTGTCGTCGATTTGATATTACTAGCATCTTGAACTTATAAAAGACTTATTGCGAAAAATATTATTTCAGTCAGGATTGGAAATTGGGACCTCGATTCTAGTTGTAGCATCGACGATCAATTTAAAATTTGTTATTGTTTTAGTTGATTGATATTTAAGTCCGAAGATAATCATCATATCTGAAATAAATATATTTAAAGTAAGATAGATCTAGGAGAATTGGATCACAGGGCGAATCAGATTAATGTAAATTTTAAGACAGTTAGTTGACATTTGTGATTAATTTTATTACTTTTTTGTTCCAGAAACAGCTTTGAAACAAAAAAATAATAAAATTAATGAAAAATATCGACTAATTGTTTCATGAAAATTTACATTGATCCAATTCGCCCTGTGATTCGATTCGCCTCGAAATATTATTCCAACATCTTGCTTTAACGATAGTTGGCGCTTCTCTTACTTATTATGTTGATTTATTTATATATAGTCGTCTCGTTCTAACTTATTGTTTAAAATATAATATTTGAACTCTCAGAATTTGCACTACAATGAAGTAACGCTAGCCTGTTAATCAATGTTTATTTGATCATTGACACACTGTTTCTTGTTTTTGTAGATTGTGAGATTGTTTCTTCTATTCCTCTATATACAACTGATGTTTGTAGAATAGAATGGAACACATTACTTGTTCACAACTTGTGTTTTTAACCTTGATTAAATATTTGCTTACTCTGTTTTGTATTATCTTATTTTTTCTTCGTTTCGTTGTACAAGAATTAAATTAAAATATAGAATGTCAATATTTTTCTTTGGTTAAAACATAAAAAGGATCAATACCCAAGATAAATGCATTTGGCAAGCAATTATTTTTTCTGCAAACAACAGCATTTATTGAAATTTTTTTAAGCGATACTGTAACTGTAGAAATTTTATAGGTTCAACTTAAAATACTAACGATTGAAATCCTTATACAGTTAAGTCTATTAAACATTTTTAACTGTAAAAAATGTCGAGTAATCAATAATTCTGTTTGGTTTTACTAAAATATATTCTATTATTTCATGTTTTATTGATATAATCAAAACATTTTTCTCAGTGTAATATAAATTGCAGAAGCTACAATTATAAAATCTGCATTGCAAAGCTGGATTGTAAAATCAAGAATTTGAGATAAATATGAATATTTTCGAAAACTCAATAATTAGCAATAAAGCAACACGATATATCAGCACCTTTACTTCGCTTATATTATTTTTTCGTTCCTTAAGCACGATCGTGACTTCGTGATCATGTTGGCTGATATGAGAATCAATCGAATCGTCGAAAAATCTATAACTGGTATCTAAGAAGTTCGCCGGCCGACATCGTGACGAGGAAGACTTTCTCCTCGGCGGGGGCGCATGCAATGAAGTGACCTGCATACCTGGAAGGAACCGATAGAGTAATCGAATGACCCGGTGGTCTAGTTATAATTGCATAACGCGTTGTCTGACTTAGCGACGTTTTTAACGAATATCGAAACTTTCTTGTTTGTTAAACAGACGTACACTGTTAAATTTATAATGTCAGATTATAATTTCAATTTGAATTATTTTTATTCATTTCTATAGGTCACCATTGCTCTTATTCAATATGTCGTTAATTCAACTAAAAACAACGGAATAATCGATTTAAGGAGATGTAACCGATTTAAGATGTTTCTTTATTATTTTAATTTATTATTTATTAAATAAATACATTAATATGAGACATTGTTTATTTTAAAATTAATTAAGCAATTTAACTATAGAAATGGATTTATTTACATTTGATATATATATAAATTGAAAATGTTATTTATTTAAGGGATTGAGTTACTATTGCTACTTTGACATCTAATAATGTAAAAAACAATTAATTAAACAAAACTTTTTGATTATAAAATTATTTCTGTGACTGCTAGAAGAATAATAAACAAAAATGATAAATAAATCGACTTTAGAAGAAGACTTTCCCATGTCCTGAAGAAAATTTCCATGTCCTTTACAATGCTCCCACAATCTTGGAGTCTGCTACTCCGAGCGTCTGCTAATTTATTTGTAGAAAATTAACTCGAAAATCCCGGTGGGACCTTTGAAACCATTCCGTCCGTCCAACGATTCGATCTTCAGGTCGTGTCAGTTGCAATGAAAGAAGAGGAACCCACGAGTATAAGATCGGGATCACATCAGATCCTTCGAGCGTGCAACCAACTATTATATTCGCCGTCCATGGAGGCGAACCACAGATCCATGTAGAGATATTTCGCGCGAGGTTTCGCACATTTAATTGATGGTGCTCAACGACTAAAGGACGAACTTTTCAAAAATATAATATACGATGTAACTAAAATAACGACATCTCCGAGTAATAATTGTTAAAGAACGATTATTATCTTGTTGTATTGTTTGTCGTATTTTACATGAAAAGAAAAGATTAGATCCAGTGACAAAATTCAAAATTTGTAAATAATGTTTAAGTTTTAATTTCTTTATGATTCTGGACTGACTGTTCCATAGCAAAATGCCTTACTCGCTTCCGTGATGCAATTATCTTGTGTTGGGGACCACCCATGGCGGTTAATTACGACGGAATTTTTCATACAACTACAGGGTATCTGAAGCATCGTGTCAGCGTATCTAGAACTGTCAATCGCAGTAATTCGGGGCTGTGATTTACGTGATGGCAAAATGTGAGAGATCTACGGTGATCAAGCCGGCGATTAGATATTTCGAGGTGCATCCAATCGTTGCATCCGCTGATTGCGAGACTCGTATGCAGATTCTAACACGGATACTACAAGGTACAGGGCTTGTAAAGATGTAGGGAACTTCGATTGACCAGTATACACAAGGTAAGGGATATGAGGCAAGAATTAATAAGAATTTAACGAGATTCAAAACGACGAATGATTATTATAATGATGTTCTTGCAAACTAATAAATATTAATCACCTGCCAAGTTTCAGTTGTATTTTTATATACTCTCTAAATCTCGTAGAATGAAATCTCACTCGAAAAGACTGAAAATTTAGCCTGTTTTGAAAAAAGAATGAAAATACAATCTTGTTTAAGAGTGGCAGATTTTCATTCTTTTTAGAATAAGATTACTTCAAAGGAGTGAATCTCATTCCAAAAGAATAAATCTCATTTTAAAAGAAGTAAAAAAATCTGTTATTCTTGAACAAGAATGGTCCTATTTCATTCTTTTTTCAAGACAGACTAAATTTTCAGTGTCTTCGAGTGAGATTTTACTTCACGAGATTTAAAGAGTATATAAAGCATACGCGGAAAAAACGGTTTTGCTGAAATTATCTAAAAATTTGTAGCTAAAATACAGATCTGAAAATGTTTTTGTTGGTCAATATAATATTATGTGACTTTCAACGTTGTTGACGACACTGCAAAACGTTTTGGCATAGTAATCAGTTTGTGCGTCCTACATATTTATTTTAACTAAATATAATTATTTTAACTAAACAAAATTATTTTCAGATTTATATTTATTGTAATTAAATTTTTAGATTTTATTTCAACAAAATCCTTTCAATATAATGTTTAAACCTATGATCGCATGGGCGTCTTCAATTACTGTTTAGAAATCAATGATTAATGAACAGCATAATGTGATGTAGATAAATAAAAAACCCGAATACATAAGAAATAGGTTAAAGAAAATATTATCTTTCTACCGTCTCCTAAAACTCCGGAGTAGAGTGATTTACGGGAAGAAAGATGTATCACTCCGAGATTGAAGAGGCTTGTCTTGCGCGAAAAATATTTTCAATTTAACATATGAGAAACAAAAAGAAACACGAGAGCATTTCCTCGCCGCGCAATTTTGTACTATTATCCACAGTATTCTTTGAAAGTTCAGCATCAGCAACAAATCAGTGATTTAATCGTTTCTGACACAAGTATTTACGTTGTATGTATGTATATTTGTATGTGTTTGTATGTGTGAATATGGAAAATATCTTAGGAATAAATTAATTTCAAGGATCGCTTCTTCCTGAGCGATTCGTAATCGAGCGACTCTCGTTCGGTTAGTACGTTTTGTCGTATTTTACGTCTCTATTAATGCATATGTGCGTAAAAGGATTTGCGTGAAGGAACGTCGGCATACACAATTTTGTCTGACGTAAGTATTAGTTCTTTAATCCACATAGACGTTTCTTCTTTTTCGACATTGGACGCCGCGCATTGTCCACGAATAGCAAGCGTATCCTGTACGTAACGGACGTCGGACACAGGCTAATGCGATGTCGTAATTCTCGTTTTTATACCCGCAGCACGTCCCACCGTAAGACGCGAGCATTTATCTTATTTAAATCGCACGCTTTTGTGTATCCGCGAGGATACGTGCCACGCGAGGATCGTGTCGCTCGTTTTGGATTAGCGCGCGCGTTCCGTTTCCACCGGGAGAGATTGCTCGCCCAGCGCTATTTCTCAGCTGGAATTGCGAAAATCTACCTTCGGGGATATTCGTGGACAAAGAATTGTAACTCATGTGGCGATTCTATCGCCACATGAAAATACGACGCGTAAATTTTGACAAATTTTGGAATTTTTTTTCGTAAAATTCAATCAATTGCTCTGAAAAAGTATAAGAATATAACGTAAAATAAATTTTAATATGGTTGTAAAATTCTTTTAGATAATAAGTTTATACATTTAGATTCAGTAAGAAACTAAAGGTAAGACTAATTATGTTAAAGAATCTTATAACAGTTGCAAAGCTGCTTTATCTGATGAATGCAGCCAATGTTATGTAACGTTTTTTTTGATATTCAATATGGTAAAAAAAAATTTGACTGTGATGATGAAATATATATTTTTATAAAATATATTTCATTAATTGTAAAAAATAGAATAAATGGTTTATTTGCTATAAGAATCAAATTTTATTTTACCATATTTAAAGATTTATTTTAGTA
This sequence comes from Atta colombica, assembly GCF_001594045.1. Classification (NCBI taxonomy): domain Eukaryota; kingdom Metazoa; phylum Arthropoda; class Insecta; order Hymenoptera; family Formicidae; genus Atta; species Atta colombica. Next base: position 810,345 of record NW_017259319.1, read on the forward strand.
AAATAAATATCATAAATAAATTTTTAAGTATCTCACAAATAAATTTTTAAGTATCTTTTTCTCTTTGATAGTGTATTTGTTGTTTATAGTTTATATGGATAATTAAATCTTACACGTAAATATTCAAAATGTCTCATAGTTTTAATTAATATTCAGAAATTTTCTATTTTGAATCTAACTACAGTTTTCAATATTAGACTCAATAAAAATCGCTTAGGTAAATTACATA
>NW_017259319.1:810673-811253 GCF_001594045.1 Atta colombica
AAAATCTATATATTCGACAATATTACTCGCAATTTTACCAATATCTCTCGCTATTTTGTCATATTTGGCGATCACATTGTTGCGTCACCTATTCAGCTTGCCATTAAATATCACTTCGTGTTTATTCATATAATTGCGAATTAGCCAGTCGGGCTCAATCACGATCAACGTATTCAAATTACAAACGATCTAATACGTTTTAATGAACAGAATAGTGATAAGATAAATTTCAATAAAGGGAAAAACGGGTACACGAGTCAACGTTCGTTCAAAACACGTTTATTTTGACGCTTAACAGAAATAACGTTTAATATAAACGTTGTGGTTATGATTTTGTATACACAGTATGTGCGCTATGCGACTCCTTAATACAGCAGGTGCTAATTGACTGCACTAATTCAATCTTGGGACAACGCTTTCACCAAAGGAAATTTGCTAAATTATTTGAATGTGCTAGAATTATAAATACAGCTAAAGATTTAAAGCCCAAAAAGATCGTGATAGATATTACACGTAATTTTGATATGTTTAATTTTCAATGAAAATTTCATTTAAATCATTGTAATTATATATATATATA
>NW_017259319.1:811353-813097 GCF_001594045.1 Atta colombica
TATATATATATTTGATTAATATTTGATTGTCAATGTAGCTACTATTTTGAGCATGACAAATGAGACTACATACATACTATTGTGAAATAGATAAGAGAAAAATATCATCCTAATTTGGCAATTTGTCTCTCTCTCTTGATTTGAATTCTTCGTCTAAATAAGTATATTATATTTCACACCTCGCGTATTTTTATATCAACAGTAGGAGATGTACATAATTTTGCATATAATATTAAGATCGAAGGATTACTGATAAAATTTCAGTCTGAATAGTCTGTACGTTACTATAATGCTTCTACAGGTTGTCTTCCTCGGGATGTTGGGCATTGTACTCCAAGGCTCTCACGATAGCAGAAGGGATTGGAGGTGCGATTGGCAGATGCTCGCCCTGAGGATGGAAACCAGTTTCATCGGCGCTGTAGCTCAAGCTGATGGGAATGCCGTTGTTATCAGTATAACTGAAAGATCCCTGAACGCGAAGAGCGTCCTCGTCTTTGGCGATATTGAAAAGCTGACCCTGCTCCTGTGCTTGGATGCCATTTCCGGTCTGGTAGCCATAGCTATATGAACCGTCAGGATTTGGTCCGTCCTGCTGCGAAGCTACGATGGGGATGAAAGTATCATGCAAAGAATGCGGAGGTGCAGCAAATGCAGTCACTGCGAGCACGCAGAGAAGTGTGGCGGTCTGAAAAAAATTGTTTCTTTTTTTCTGATTGATTCAAAATTACAAGAACTATCTCGGAGAAGAGGAATAGAATTTTGAATAAAATGAATTACACAATATTCTTTAATTAAAATATAACTAATTTCAGATTTTATAATCACTCGCATTGTTATAACTGACATCAACATTTGTAATTCTTGACAGTAGTTAATTTAAAATAGATTTATCTGTGTAAACAACATTTGGTATTTTTAAAAAATTGTATGATAAAAACAAAAAATTAATGATAGCGTGAATTAATTCTTTATTAATTTTGTTAAGACTTACCAGAGCCTTCATGATGCTGATCACGACTGTGTATCCCGTTATAAAATCGAAATTGAGGAGACGCCTTTTATATAGTATTGCCGAGAAACCTGCTAAATACGAAGATCTCTCTCTTATTGATAAATTTTTGGTTGGTATGTTGACAAATATGCATGTTACGTCATTTCTCGATGAAACTGATAGTGGGGCGTGAGGTAAGATGACCACAAAAATAGCAGTATAGTGCCTCTCAAATGATATTCGTGTTTTTCAAGTATTCATCAAATTTTACACGAAAGTCGAATATAATTTAGAAATCACATCGAAGACCACATTCGATAATTCTTTCGCTTCCCATTTTCAAACTGTTTTTTTATCTAAATTTCCGTAATGATTGAGAGAATTTGTTTAGACAGAAAAATACATACTGTAATTTAAATATTAATTTATACATAAAAATATTAAATATTTTATAAGTTTATATATCCATTCATAAATCTATTATGAAAATTCGTTACAAGTATCAAATTTATTCAAAATATTTTCTATAAATTCTAACTAACAATATATAAGTTTGATATATATTTCAATTAAGATTATTAAATTAAACCGAATTTAATTTACTTATATAAAATAGCTTACGTAAAGTAGTTTCTTCGAGAATTGTATAATGTTTTAGAAAAGATGAATTCTTGTTTTGAGTATTGAATAATAAATTTTTCTAAAATTTGTAATAAATCTATTTTAAAATCTATTTTAAAATTATTATAAAGA
>NW_017259319.1:813150-837710 GCF_001594045.1 Atta colombica
TAAAACATGTCTCAGTTTATAATTACTAATAAATAAAAATAAAAATTTTATTTATAAAAAAAATTTTATTACATAAAATAAATAAATTTATACATAAAATGAATAAATTAAAATATGGATAAAATTGAACTCTGAGTACTTGAGAACACTTATAGATTAATAATGAATATAGCTAATAAAAATTCTTAATATGCACTTTATGTTTGCGAAAGCAAATTCGTATATCTTTAGCAAGTCTGCCTTCGGGGATCACAAAGTAAACATGTATGGCATGCGCTTACCTGAGGCTGTCAAAACCCAAGACCAGTTTAACTAAAATAGCTACGTGTTTGTAGATAAGCTAAATAGCCTATTTTCGAAAATTAATTAGAAATTATTTTAAAACGACTAGATAAATTGCTTTATTGCTAGTACAGAAAATTTATAACAAAATTCAAGATCCGACACTCGTGCGCGTTTGAAGGGTAATCACATTGTAAAATATTAAAAGATGACAAAGTAAATCTTGTGAGGCAAATACGCCAGCAACAAAGGATTATCCTTCGTGTGGGCGCCGGGAGAAAGATAAAATTTTCCTTCGCTAAGTCGATCATAAATTTTTCTTTCGGCGAAGAAGTGCGGGACCACTTAATACGACATGAGTTTTCGCCACATTCCATTGACTCAGTGATGTCGTTGTGTGAATTTTCGTTACTTCGTGCACCGTTGTAAATTCAGCCAACGTGTAACAAATCCGTGGATCCTTGACAGGCGCAACGTAAGCCGAATACCCAAGTTCGGTTATCATTTATCATGATCGTACGACAGGATGACTATTCTTCCTTGGCTATTTTCTCAAAAATAAAGATTATGCAAACGACAGTATTTTAATTAAAATAATCAGAAAATAAGATGTTAAAAAAAATCTTCGCAAAACAGATATTTATTATCTTGCTTTGTTTCATTAATGATAAATATAACGAAAAAAAAGATTTTAAAAATTCTAATTTAAATAAAAATTCTGATTGTACTCACATATTTTGTCTACCAAAATAAAATATTTCTGTTTTGCGAGAAACGCTTTGTAATTAAATAGTTTAAATATTTTATCATAAAATAATTTTGTAATAAATACCAATATAATTTATAAAATGTAAATGTATCAAATATAATTTATATATAAAAAGACTCTTATTAATAGCAGGAAAAGAAATGCGCCCGATTCGTTTCAGTATAATCTCTTTTCGGATACTGCGAATCTTTAATTTTGTATCTAATGAATGTAGCGCATTGTTGATTTCTGAGGAGGAAAAAGAGGTCAAGAAGTCGAAGGATTCGTGTCAACACGAACATCCTTTCAGACAGTAGTCATCCCTTCTCTTGAGATAAAAGTAGACATTTATACACGCAAAAACAAAAATCTTTGATAGAATTGAGTCACAAGTGTAAGCGAAACCATCGGGAGACACGAATTCTATTAAATAGAGGTCAATGTTTGATCTTCGATGATATATTCTGGGATGTAATCATCTTGCCTGCTATGGGGTTGCACCCATCGTTGCTCATGAAAGAACATTTACAAAAAATATAAGCTGATAAGAATATATATATATATATATATGCATATATGCTAAATAGCATATATACATATATCTTATATTTCTTATTGAATGTTCGAAAAACTTATTCCTTAAAATTAAATAGACATCATAATTTTTTTAAACGTTCCAATTAAATTGTCTTGCTAATGTTTTGATCGCCAAATTTGTGCCGAAATGGAATCTATTTAAAATTAACAGAGAAAGTAAACATTTTTATATCCTTGAAGTTAAATTTATGAGAATTTCAAGGTTTTAATTGCTTATGATTCAGGAAATCTTGTTGTCAAGAATGTATATTAATTAAGCAATTCTTCTCTTCAGAAGAATCTATGAATTGAAGAGTCGAAATCTTAGTTGAAAATTTTTCTATATGCTGTTGCAGTTTGAAAACACAAGAATTTTATAATCAAATTTATGACATTTTTTCAAAATTGTTATAACTTTGCGATACGCAAAGTTTCGCCAGTCGTAATTGGATATTAGCGTATTTAATGTCGTAAAATCATCTTTGGAGGAAACGCAAAAACAAATCTGTTTCTATATGTTAATGTCAAATATTTTTATAGCTCGAACTAATCCTTAGAAGGAATTTGCGCGTTAATTACGTTCGATTCTTATCATCATTTTAATTTCGCGCACAAAATCTGCAAAGAAAACATCAGTTTGAGTCCTCTATCTACTTCTTGCAGGATTTCTTGCCGATTTCTGCCGATAAAGCAGAATTTGGATTCAAATGATCTTCTCATAATTTGAAAAACATGTTATAATAAAAACGAATAAAATTGAATACGTCATATTGGAAAGGATCTACAAGTCTTCCCTTTCTCTTTAGAAATTGAGTATTAACGATACTAATATAGCAATCATGATTGTATTCATCATTTCTGAGGCTGGATGTTAATGATCATAAGAACTCAAAGAGTGAGTGAAAGGACCATAGATCGCGCCACGAATAAAAACATTACGATTCACATATAATAAGTTTGCATATTTTGCAAATAAATTCGTAGAAAAATGAAAATTGCAATTTCTAAAATACAATTTATAAAATATTTATATTTTGACGAAGATGTGATTAAATAATAAATCCGCCAAATATGTTTCCTATATAGTAGATCCTATTGATTTTTCTTCTCTTTAGAATCTTAGAAACTATTGAAACAAAATTAAGTACCTAATTTTATACATTGAGTTAGGAAAATCGAACTTTATCTCTGTTCCAATTTAAAAGCAGATTTCCTCTTTCTCCTTTCTCTCTCTCTCTCTCTCTCTCTCTCTCTCTCTCTCTCTCTCTCTTCTTTCTCTCTCTTTCTATCTTTTTATTTTTTATTTCTGATTGTAACATCTATTATTATCTTTTATTTTATTTTTATTTATTTTCATTGTTATCTTTTCATTTATATTATTTTTCTTATTTTACGATATTTTTTTCTTTGAACGGTTTCGTTTAATTACTGCGCGCGCGCATATGTGTATGTGTGAAAGAGACAGAGATAGAGCTTGTTATAGAATAATAATAAATGCTTTATTTATTCATTTCTCTCTCTCTCTCTCTCTCTCTCTCTTTCTCCATCAAATTATCAAGATTTTCTCGTTTTGCATTTAGCAATAAGTACGTCCTGCGGTTTAAAGGTATCACAGGTGCCAAAATATTTCGATAAAGAAAGATCTCACGACGATCTGACTTACCGCAAACGCAACTTTATGTCCTGCATATCAGTAATTTCGCGAGGTATCATTTTTCATCGTGATCCTCTCGCCGCGTGGGCACAGGCTGAATACGCACACCGAACATGTCTATCTGCCGTGAAGTATAAGGTGATAAATTGTTATCGAGCCCGCCGTTCGCGGCTCTTTAATCATCCGACTGCGTAATAATCCGTTGAAACAACTCAAGTGAGTTTGGTTCATCTGCCGCGCCGTGAAAGTAAAAATGCTGTGCTGTAGTATTTGGGTTAACGAAATGACCTCTCCGCGATCCGCAGTATAAAATAATGATATACCTTATTCCATTATGAAGAACAAGCGAAACAAAACCTCCGAGCATTAATATATTAATAATTTATAATAGATATTGTAATATATTAATAATACATGATAATTGTATTAATTTTTATAAGTAAATGTCATTATATTGCAACCAATTGTTCTAGGAGGTGATTCGATCGTAAATTTGAATCTGCTTTCCTCAGAGGTAAAAGTTAATTACTTTAATTGTTATTATTTAAAAATAATTTAATTTTGTGTGGTATGAATAATTTAATTTATAAATAGTATGAAATTTATTCTGACTTATAAAGCTTATCATACTTTTTATAAAGGAAAAATTCATATGTAATTACTATTAAATTTTGAGTTACGTATTTTTACCCGATTTTATATGTATTCTCATAGATATCATATTAAATAAGAATATGCATTTGCAAATTTTTATTTATTTTTCTTAATATAAATTTTTCTATATTATATAGTGTACATTATTATCTATTATTATTATAGTCACAAGATGATGGATTTTGTTTTATATGTAAGAAATTAATTATTTTATTTAATTAAATTCTTGTTCTCTTTCAGCAAAATTTATGAAGTGCGTATTCTTTATCCATCTTCCTTCTATTCTTATGATCACCTGCAATTATTCTTCGGAGGTGATTTGTCTGTTAACTTTAATTTGCTCATCTCGCGGTTTAACATTGAATGATCTGTCTGCGCGAAGGATAGTGTACGTGGCTGTTGTTTATTCGATGATCTTGAAATGCGATGAGCAATCAATACTGAAGTATATTAAGATAGTTGCTCATCTCGTCGTTCATTTGCGTCACAATCTGCGGAGCTGCTGGGATGATTACGAGTATGGTGACTTAATTTAACGAGCATATGTATCCACATCTTGAAATTCGGCAAAGAGAAGACTAACGAGGACGCAAAAGCGGATACTGACGCGCAATTAATTTGGAAATTAGAAATTCATGTGTACGCACGTTTAATTTCATTGCGAAATACATTGCGAGGCGTAAGGGGAAGAAGAGGAGAAGATGAAAGAGGAGAGGATAAGAAAATGGAGATAAGGACGTCGCAGTGGATCTATCGAGATTCTATTATGATGCAAAGTCTAACATCTTTGGCTTGAAATGATGACCTTCAGTCATTTGACGGCTTGTATGTTTCAGAATTAAATGAAAATTACATGATCGTAATTGTAAAAGCGTCAGAGTAGAGATTGAGATTGAGATTGGATTGGGATTTAACCAATCAAAAGAAAGAAAACCAATTTTAAGTTTAGTGAACTTTACTTTGATTTGTTGAATTTCAATCTATTCTCAATCTCTAGTTTGATCACGGCTTTACATAACTAAATCTCTCGGCAATTTGTATGTGGAATAAATATCTACCAACACCGTGCGCGATGATTTTCACATTAAATAATAGTGATTAAAAATGTTAGATAAATCTGTTGGAATACGAATTCTTTACCGATTCAGTTTAGTAACTTGTCCAGTTGTGATACGCGGTTATCCTTCAATTTGAATATCTTTTTTCTTTATTTGTTTTTTTTTACAGCAAATGTAAAAAATATATTCGTACAAGAGAGATATATTTAAAAAACTTTGTGTTTATTAATTATTAAAAAGATTTTATTAATTTATAATAAATTAATTATAAATTACTTAATCATTTAATTAATTAATATCATTAATTATTTAATTTAATGATAATTTAATAAAAATAAATTAATTATTTACAGATCAATTCTAAGCAGAATTATAATACTCATAACATGTTTTCGTAAAATTTATAAGAATTTACTTTATTTAATATCTTTACAGCTCCTTGCTAACCGTAAGATTTACGAGAAATCGTAAATATTTACAAATGATCGTACGTCTTACGATACATACGAATGGAATTACATCAACCATAAAAAATTCTTATAAGTTTTACAAGATTTTGCTTAAAATTGATTCATTAGTTTAAAAATATCCTCCATCTGTAATTGTGCGCGCGCGCGTGTGTGTATGTGTGTGTGTGTGTGTGTGTGAATCTCTCTTCAATTTTTATTAAATAAAGTTTTTAACATTTAAGTTACAAAATTATTTGATAATATAATAGAAATGTTAAATAGTAATTTTAACTTTTTCCACCTTTTTTTTTAAATCTAAAAGAGAGTAAAGAAACTTTGGCTGGATAAAAAATTGTAAATGAAGAAATAAAAAAATATAATTACGGAAGATTAATTAGCAATTTCTTAACAAAAAATAAAATCCCTAAAAATTATATATCCTTAAAAATTATTTTACCAAAAAAGACGTGTAATTATTTTAATAATAATAATAATAATAATTTTAATAAAATGTGAAAAATTATATTATTTCGATACAAAAATTACTTATTTGTACAATTAAAAAATTTACTTTTAAAATTACAAACACAATTATTTTTACGAAACTTTTTTGTTTATATTAGAACGTACTCGTTGTTATAAAATATTAATTAATTTCATGTTTATAAATAATGAGTTTTTTAAAATAAAAATTGCTTTGTTTGAATACTTTTTATATTCACTATATAGGTATATACTTTCACATGTTTCTCGCAAAACAAGAATGACGCTTTTTTTTTTTTTCAAATACTAGGGCGCGTATGCTTTACCATGTAGGATACTTGTTGTATCCCGTGATGACCGTGATGCCCGCTTGATAATAATGACATCGTTCAATAACTTTTTTCACGATAACACGCGTGTTCACACGTGTCCGAAGGTTATGCGGTAGCTGCGGGCGATGTTACTCAAAACTGAAAGTTACCATCGCTAAATAATATTATTAAGTTTACGATACATCGGTATGCTTGTTGTAAATCTCCCGAGAAGAGTGTGTCCACAGATAACTTAACCGAGGTTTTTCCCAGATAATTTCTCTCAAACAATTACTGCGTAAATGCCCATTAAATGTAGACGGAGAAACGTTCTCCATCTTGTCATTATTTTATTTTAGCTTCTAGTTCCTTTTATCCTCCGTTTTTCCATCTTCACATTGTGTACTTTCCGTTGATTTACTTTTATCACACATTGCGTAGCGCGTGAGTTTAATTTATTACAAGATTGATATTGTCATTTTTTCTCTTTCTTCTTGCACACATAATATAATGTATGTATTATAATTTTTCAAATATTATACTACTAGCTAATTTTATTATTATATATGCATTTTTTTGCATATTAAAAATTCTTTGAATAGTTTGAATAATAATTCGTAATAGTAATAATATAACAGTAATGCAAATATAATTGGAAATAATCTGGAAATTTGAAGATATCGATAAAAGATGTTACATATTTCTGGAGAAAAATGTTAAACATAAACGATGAAAATATTTTTGAACTACTTGATTATTAATACTTTGAGTAGCAAAATATATGCATTTGACATATATACGCAGAGACATATGCCATTTACATTCGATAAGTTGCCATTTCTCGCTATGCCGGTTCTCATTTGCGAACCACTCGGTCATGAATTCAACTACTGGAATAAACGCCCGGAATAATGTCACTTGGCACAAATGCTTTATAAATTTTAAATATTATCTACTAGATCTCAGATGAGTTCGTGCCGTTGCGAATGGTTAGCAACGGTGGTTTGACAAATCTAATTTTTTACTTGAACGTTCTTTTATTTGAACCGCGAGGCTAATATGTGTAGACTGATATGCAAGGTTGTGGAAGTTACTTTATAAATTGTTTATAAGTTATTTTTTTATTAGGGATGCATTAAATATCTGGTATTCGATATTATCTGATACTTTTTCTACTATCCGGTCGGATAGTCGGATATAATTAATACCCAGCATCGTCATATTGAAAATTTGCATCATTATAATGTAGAATTTTATTCTTTTCAACTGGAAAACATTAAAATGTTATTGTTTATTATGAAAATTTTATTAATATTAAACTTTGAATTACTAAGCAACTGTGTTGAAACTGTATTGTACAAACGACCTGTTTCATAACCGGTCAACAATTATTGTGATTTTTTCTTTGCTTTTTATAATTTTTTATAATTTTGTAGAATTTGTATCAAATATTCGGTATCAAATATTCGGTAATTTTACAGTTTGTACATTTTAATAAGTACAATAAAGTGTATTTTATTTTTTATATTATATTTAATTTTTATATTACATTTTGCTCTCTAATTTTGTATTAGTTTTTGTACTCAATTTTTGTAACAAACATATGTAAAGTGATCTGAAAAATAATTTATAAGTAACTTATAAAATAACTTTCCCAACTGCTAATAAGTATATACCTACTTACGTGAGAAAATTAATTAGTTATTATTAATTACTTACGCAACGACAGACAGAGATGATTCGTAAGACATTAATTATTATTTTCGGAATTCCTGGCTTTAAAATTTCAAATCAAATTGGAATCGCGAGGCAATTTGTTAATATTATTTGTTAATATTATTTTGAAAGAAATATTGTGAAATATATACGAGAATAATTCTAGTAAATTTGAATGTGATGATTTGCATTGCAATTGATACATTACCATGCTATTTTTAACATGTTATATGAATACGTGGATCTTTCGATGTCACGATGGTCACGAGTTGTTCTGTTTTTTAGCATAGATGTATATCAATTTTTTTACATTCCAATGATGCATTCACAGTTGCATTTTATTGGACAAAAAGAAACTCTGTTATGGCTTCATCTATTTTTAATGGCAGTTACGGTATTTTTTAGATATCGTTTTTTATTTAGCCAGTTTTAAATATGTCATGTGTGAATAAGAAACATATTTTTTTAGATCAAATGCATTTCCAGAGAATACCAAATTATATTTTATTAATGATTAAATCAATAATAGTTATAACAGTCAAGGGATTATTTATAAAAAAAATCACATATCATATTGTATATAAAGTTTCTATTTTAAAAGTGTGTGTGTGTGTGTGTGTGTGTGTGTGTGTGTGTGTGTGTGTGTGTGTGTGTAAGCACATTTTCTATTTTAAATATACAACAGAATACAATACAGAAATATTCTCATAAATATCGTTAAAGCTTTTAAAAAAATATTATTCCGAAATTCTGTTTTGACATTAATTAAAAATAAGCGGAAAACGATTCGTTTTAAACATTTTTCCAATATATTCTAAAATTAGAAATTAAAATTATCTCTAATTTTGTGTTATATTAGGACTGCTGAGCTAAAATTTATTTTTGCTAGAAAAATTTAAAAATACATAATAATAGTTATAATAATCAAAAGGACTTCGTATACATATACGTATAATGCTAGAAGTTTTTATGATTTTTTGTGAATGCAATTTCATTCCTCAGCCAGAAAAAATCAGATATATCTATATTAAAAAAATATATTAAAAAATATATTTAAAAAGTTAGATATCTAACTATTAAAATTATATATGAAATTATGAATTATATGTGTATATATTCGTCTAAAAATACTTTCTTAAGATAGATATATATTGGCAGTATATAGATGCATAAAAATTTAAAAAAAAGAATGTACATGAATAGTTTTACGAAAAAGAAAATATAATATATTCATTTTTCCAATATAATAGAGATATTATATAAAAATTGCACTCAACACCTGCATTTTATATACAATAGTTTTTAAAAATATGACTAACATAAAAATAAAATCAAGTTATTTGATTGCTATCTTTTTTTGTAGAATAATATCTTTTGACAAATCTGTTTTACATTGTGTTTTAGTTTGACATTTTTTAAAATTTATGCATTATGATACTCGTATTGATCGTTCTTTATTATTGCATATTTAGAATGACAATTTATGCAGGTTTCAACCATAATTTTTAGCTTGGAACTGATAAAGTATACGCTATTTTTTTCCATAATAACAGGATTATTTAGTTTTTATTCTAAGCGAGTTCATCTTTTTTGCTAAATTGAGATGACGACCTTTGCGATTTTAGGAATACGTATGACTTTAAGTTTAAAAACTTCCCGAGAAGACCAGATCTTTTACAAATATGTGTGTGCGCGTGCGTGCGCGCGACTCATTCGCAAAATTTGGATGTATGCTACGACTTATTCAAGTGGGAGAATAAACAAGGGTACCGGGAGGATAGAGGGGGCTAATAAAGTATCACCAGAAAGTCCCCGAATGTTCAGAGGATATATAAAGCGGAAGATGTGCAAAAGATGTTAAGTCAGTGCATGACAAGCTTCTGAGTGACAGCTGGAAAACAAAATATCTTTCTTTCAATATGAATCTATTGGTGAGTTTGAGTTTTTGTGCGAATAAAATACTTTACGTAACGCAGTGGTACAATGATTTTATAGATGATTGATTTCAAATTTGCAATATTTTTGTAATTTGAGTGCCTTTGTACAATAAATCAATTAAAATGTTTATTTTGGTTAATCAGTGCGAAGTTCTTTTAATTTAAATATGTAATCGAGGATCTTTGTTATATTAAATTAATTAAATTATTAAATTATTTAATTTTTATTGCTCACAAACGATATAAGTTTAAATTTTTCAATTAAGTAGTAAATAAGGATAAGCGTTTAATAAATATTACAACATTTTACATTATAATTAATATAATAAATATAATATATTCATTTATTTTCTATATTTTTATTTTATAAAACATTTGTTTTTCTTCTAACATAAAATAGTATTAAAATCTCTAATCGAGGTGTCAATTTTATGTAGAATTAATATATGTTATTGTAATACCGGATATTATAAATTGTTTAGATAAAGATAAGTATTTTCTTATTAAATCGTGCATTATTTAAGATGAAAATAGTTAATATTGATAATATCTTTGCTCTTTCAATACTCTTTTTAAAAAAACTTATTCTAATATAAAAATAAAGTCGAAATGTATAATATATCTTATCGAAAAGTATATAATTGGATTAATTAAAAAAACTACTAAAACGAATAGTGTATAATTCGATTTAATTGATTTTGCAATTATTTCCAATTTTTTTTGTGAGTCCAATAATATTCTTCCATAAAAATTGCATGATTCTTTGTCCTTTTAGGTAACCGCTTTGTGTGTCCTCGTGACAGTGGCAATCGCCGCCCCCGTTGACAACGCCAGCCCAATCCCCATCGTCAAGCAAGCCTTGGACGGACCCAATCCCGATGGATCCTACAATTACAATTACGAGACTGGTAACGGTATTCAGGTTCAGGAGGAGGGTCATCTTAACAACGTTGGTACCGACAACGAAGCCCTGGAGGTACATGGTAGCTACAGCTTTACTGATGCCGATGGTCAAACCTACCAAATCTCGTACATAGCCAACGAGAATGGATTCCAGCCAGAAGGTGCTCACTTGCCGACCGCGCCTCCGGTACCACCTCAAATTCTAAGGGCTCTTCAGTACATCGCCGAACACCCCGAGGAGAACGAGAAGCATTAAAGGATTCTGAAAAAGGCTCTATGACGGAAGAATGATAGAATTGGTGAATCAAAAGCGAATTTCGTGGAGATGAGACGATTAGAAGAAGCCTTATGTAAAACCGAATCGTGATTGTAACGAGGATTGACGAGTATTCGATCCCGACTATATAGACTAGCAACAGACTCGGCTCTTCGCGTCGTGATTATTTTTGTATTTATATGCGCCTGTATGATTAGAACAAATTTTTTGTATAATATTTGTATATGAACATAATCTTGATGATATGTTGTAAATAAATTTCATCGCAGTGCAAGTCTTGTTGATATTTATTGGAGAAGAGATGAATAATACTCGGTTCATCAATCACATTAACAATATTTTTAAGAATATTTTTAACGAGAAGAGCATTAGTGAAACGCCTACAAAGTTATGAAAAGTGAAAAGCAATGCAAAAATTTCTTTGTGCAAATGTATTGTAATTCTTCTCAAGAATTTCTTTTATGATCCATAGCTTTATAGGAATATAACGCAAAACAACAGTCTCTCGATAATGAATAGTGACAATAATTAACGTCTCTATCATGAATATTAATTACATCCTTTGACATTTTCGCGTTACGTCAAAATAAAAATGTTAAGTATAATACTATAGAAGAGATGGCAATAAGTTAATTTGCACGATGCAAGTTGTTTCATTATTTAAATGATCAAGGACAAAATTTACATGAATTATGATAATGCGTATATAAAAAATGAATAAATGCAATCTATTGCTTTCGTTGAATAACTTAGGAATAATGTATATGGTTGCAAACTAAAAAAAAAATTGCGCTACTTTATATTAAGCTTCAAACCTCTCAGAAATGAGTAATATGTCAGATTATAGAGCAAAGTATACATTAAAATTGCATAAGTATCAACTGCTACAACAGTTGTAAATCAGGATTACAACCTCACCTCTCGATGTAACATATAAGGTACATTATTTTGCTATTTATGCTTTCGGAATGCTTTCAATCGACTGATGATTTTTATTATATAAATAAATATACTTCTAGATTCTTTTTTATCTATATCTCTTCGTCCTACAAGATTTATTTCTGTGTCAAGAACATATCTTCATGGTGACTGCGATAAGAAGCAAATGCTGCATATCTTTCGGTGTTAACATATAATCTAGACATATAAATAAAATACCATACCGTACCATGTTTATGTTGTAAGAGTAACGGTGAAAGAAAAGACATTGTCAGAGCAGAAGATGATATTATGGTACTCCAGTTACATTTTACACAATAATTTTGTTAATAATCAATATTTAAATTAAAAATTTGACAATTACATTTGTTAAGATATTGTCGAATCGATTCTGAAACTTAAAGTTACGAAATATTTATTATTTAGGGTACTATTACAATAATAAAAATGTGGCGATACATTGTATAATGACTCGAAGAAAAAAATAAGTGGTAATGTAGCCTTCCATAAAAATAGCTTTAAAATATTAATTTTGTTTAAAAAACAGTATTTGATTACAAAATTAACAAAAAAGTAAAACATTTTAAATGTAAAATGTATGTACATATATACATTCACATAATTTCTGGATATAAGCTGTACTAAAAATCTCAGTATTAAAAATAATACACGTAGTATAATAGACTAATAGTAGACCTATAGACTAACAATAGAGTTACAATTGATTATTAAATAATTATTTTGATATGAAAACCTCCAAAAAGAACTCAATACATGAATAATCAATACTCATAAAAGGCCATATTAGCAAAATGCTATTGTTTAAATTTACATAAATCAAAATATATACAGTCAAATAAAATGTTAAATAGCAAATAACACACTCAAAAATACATATATTCATGTGATAATACGCTCAAGTTTACAAAAAATGTGGAAATAGATGTAATTAAATGCTAAAATGTACCTCAGAAACGTTTCAAAATATTTGAACGTAAAAATGCATTATAATAAGTGCTGGCTATTGAGTATTGGTATATTAGCGTCATGGTGTAACGGAGTTACTGAACAAATAATTCCATAAGTAAGTCATTAAGATATAATAGCGATATATAATAGCGATATTAAGAGAGACTACAATATATACATTGACCATAATACCACCTTCTCTTCTACTGCATACGTAAATATGATGCCCATACTGTAAATTGCTGGCCTCACTTGGTATCTAAGATATGCCAAATATCTTGCTGAAAATGTACGGATATCTTTTAAAGATGTAAACAATATATATTTATTAGCCTTGACAACTTTGATGAGCAACCGAGCAAGTAAGATGCGACATCTTTAAAGTTTAAAATATTAAAACTACTTTCCGTAATGCGCGTATTTGAGAATCTAAAACTATTTAATTTTTAATAATTTATATTTCTATTATTATTATCTACAAACTGAAATACAATTCTTACAATTCTACGCAACGAGCCCAAAATGGGCGAAGTTCTTTGTTCGTCGAAACTTAACATTTTGAAAAAAGGCAGGTACGTGTAAAAAAATGAAGCACATTTATCAAATAATCTCAGTGTATACTCACTTATTTATGCCATTGTTTATACACGCTTGAATGTTACATCTCAGATGTAGATCATTCACTTCAATTGTAGATGACAACGGCAAAGGCAAATGTGCTATATCATATGTGTAACAAAAAGAAGAGATTTATCTCTTTATATATTGAAACGTTTTACCACCTGATTATGAGATCATGCGCAAACTACAAGAAAGCATATGAGAGTCACTATTATTGAGTCACTATTATTGATAGAATCACCCCTCGGTTAACACGGGAATGTAGAGAAAGGATAAATTCTCGCCAAAATTTGTCTCCATCGACAATATAACCTTCGAAAATTTCTATAAAAGTACAAATTTTTATTGGAAGCGTATTATCTATGTGAAGCAACAGGAAGGACAGGTAATTTTGGATGAACTTAACGGTAACTTTGTGCAAGCACACGCATTCAGTTTCGTTTATTTGAAGATAATCGAAATTGACGATTGTCGCTGCGGAGGACCGCATTCTGCGTCGGATTGTTCTTCTCGATCGGTTCCGGGGTCGTGGGTTGCTTGGCGATCCACTCAAGAGCACGCTGAATCGCCGGCGGGATCGGTGGCGGGGTAGGGATGTGGCTGCCAGATACCTGGGTGCCAAATTCATCGGCGGTCCAGCTCATGGCGATAGGAGTTCCATCCGGCGCATTATATTGCACGGAGCCCTGAATGAGTTGCGTCTCGTCGGAAGTGCCAGCATACTTGCGGCTGCCACTCTCTCGTTGAAGTATGCCGTCCTCGGTCTCGTAAGAGAATGAATAATGACCGCGAGTGTCACCGAGATCATGTGAGTAGCTCACGATCTTTTTCGGTTCCTGGAAGTATTGACCGTGAACGAGCCCGAAAAGGGCCGCTACCAACTGAAACGAAGAAATGGAATTATTATCTGTTTTTCTTATACTAATATAAAATTTCTGAAAGATTTACAATAATTTGCATTAGTCCTTCGATAATTTTTCTCTTTTATATAATGGATCGTTATCTTGGCTAATTTTTTGTCACTTTTACAAAAATTATTAAGTGATTCTTACATGTATTTTAATATCTTTAAAAAATATTTGTTAAAAAAGATTGGGATTTGTAAGATTATTATTAAAAAAAAAGAAAAGGATAATCATTATTTAGTTAGGTGCGCCTAATATTTTAAAGGAAAGAAATATACAGGAATGCTCCAATCGTGTGTTACAGTAATTTTTGAAAGCGTAGATATATATTTTTGCGAATTTTAAAATTGCAGCATTAATTATTTTTATTAAAATTTATAATGTCTGAAGACTCGCTCGTAAAATAAGAGATTAATTTGCAAATTATGCATTCAATGGGTTTTTGCAGTTTCTTGCACGGTGATTTTATTTCTCATTTATTGTAAAAGTAGAATAAATTTATTTTCAAATTTTTTTTTAATTTGCATCAGTTTATATCCGCTCCGTTCTGTTAGACTCACGATATTTCAAAATTAAGATTCGCACAATTATAAAACTGTGAAGCTTGTGAAAATGATGATTCTATTTGATTAATGATTCCTCGGATGCGCTATAAGTATTGTCGCTGAATTAATTACATCATCCTTGTAAATGAATAACGGATATGGTGTTGTTTTCAGGATGAGGCGATACCGGGCGTCCTTCTCAGCAAAGGACTTGTGCTCGTCACTGTCGAGTGCTAAACACACTGACTTTCCGTGACGAACATTTATGATCACATTAAATTCACTTTTATGTAGACTTTTCTTGAAAGTGTAAAGACTGCATAAAATAATTGATAAACATGGCTTGCGTTATTTTGTGAATATTTTAAATTCGCGCATGGATTAATCATAATCGAAATGATTTCATTCGAGCTAAACGAAAGATCAACGCGATTAAGAAAAATCGGGACATGCTGTCCATCTCGAGGAGATACTTGCGATGTTAGTGTACGACAAGAGTGTGGAATATCAATGCATGACTACACGCAAAGTGCTTTAATCATGTTCGTAAAGCCATCGAAGATACCTTTCCTCGCGAAAGGTCAAGACAAAATGAATGTATTGGTAGGTAGGTCACGATTGCGATCGGTAAGGGGAACAAGAGGGTACCTGTGTGCTAATGATGTCGTATTACATTACCCACGATCGAACGTAGCTTTTTCCCATAGTCGCAGTCTTCGATTAACATCCGGTGACCGAGACCGATTCGTTTTGTGCCGGTTTAGACAGTGCGTTCCCGTCATATAACTACCATTCACTGTACAATGTGAACAACTGCGTTCAATGTAAATGAATACATTCCCTTTATACGATGACTCATAATCTCATAATATTAATATTATTAATAATTATTATTAATTATATTTAATAATGTTATTATAATTTAAATTCAATTAAAAAGTCAAATAACAATAATATATTACATTAAAGTTTTTGTTATGTAAATTATATTAATATTTTTTTAAATAATTTTTTTAATATTAAAAAAAATTCTTAATTTATATTTTAGTATTTCGTATTTTTGACATTTTATCACAACTTTCATTTACTCAAGACGCTTTTATACATTAATACATTAATTTATACATTTATACATTAATATAGAATCAATTCATGTACAATAATATATAATCAATTCATATAGAAAACTGACCAGATTTGATGATAACACATTATATATCAACAATAATATCGCCAGGAGGTATCGAACAGATGTCTCGGATTAGTTAGCCAATTTGTGCTTTCTACAGGGAAAGTGGACAATTAGAAAATATGTAAGCGTATGCAAATTAACGGCTCGTTCGTCATGGTCTGCGTTAGTCATCATCGATGCAAGACGCGCGCGACAATATTGCCAGTATGTGAGCTTTACAGATTTAATGAGTTATGTAATTTAAATAGATTATGCAACATCATAATGGATGTTTCGCGCCGCGTAACTTTCATACGATGATGAATAGCTCTACCATATACGCACATAACATTAAATCATACACGGCTGTTCATAAATATGTACGGGCGATCAACTTCGACTTCGCGATTTAGAGAATTCAATGATTGGACGTGTTTATTGTTATGGAAATTAAATGCATGGAGTGTGATTAATACGGAAATATATGTGAAAATTGAACGTGTTCTCCATTTTTTCTGCGAAAGACTGTCGCAAGGAGAAATTATTGCGCGCATTTTTATCGATGCGTTTTTTTAATCGGAAAATTTATCGTAGTTGTACGATAAAATAACAAAAATAGACCGACATAAATAAACGGCTTTTAAACAAAATAAATAAAATGCATTGTTTAATAGTGCCAATTTCAAACGTATAGATTAGTGATGACAAAATGAATACGAGGTAATCTATGTCAAAGTTTAATGTAACGATTAATGTTACACACACACACACACACACACACACACACACACACACACACACACACACACATATATCATATCTATATGCAATTTATGTGTATTTTCCCGTGACCTAAATAAAACCTCGTAAAACTACAAAAATGCAGTGGTACGTCATACTTCATCTGTGTTACATATAAAAGCTTTTTCTTCGAAACACAATACCTTTAAAATTACAACTTATATTCATGCATATGTTATATTAGTTTCATGCATAAAAACATTATTATATCTTTTTCTCAGTTTTGATCATGGGTACGACCACAAACTGTATCATTTATATTTGGCAAAGAGAAGAAATAAATATTAACTTTTCTCTTCATTTTTTTAATATTTTTTTAATATTATTTCTTAATATTGATTTTTTTGTTTATTTTTTGTCCGCTATATTTACCGCAAATTCAATAAATCACTGCATTATAGCAAAATCCAAAATTTAATTGTCGGAAACGAATTACGCGAGATTTGTCGCATTTTAATCTAAATTATAATTATTAACATATAATATTATTAATATTAATAATAATTATTGTATTATTAATATTATTAATAATATTAATATTATGAGATTATAAAATTATCACATCAAGGGATAGCTAAAATCTGTTTCATGCAAGATCCCAGAAAGACTTCGAAGAGGAGCAGACTTACCAGGATACGCATGTTGTCTGCTCGATGATGATCGCGCGTTTATACGATTGCAGTACGCGTGGTCGAAAAAAAAAAAAAATGAAAAGCGTCCTGAGCCTTCACTCAATGAGTGTAGCGCGTTTAAGCGGAATAGATGATAAGAAAAAGATGAGCACCACGAGCAAGCGGTCACATGTAGAGCTCGCCTCTCCTGATGGTTGCCGGCGTGAAGTTCGCGAGCAACTCTTGGACCGTTGGGGGCACAGCCGACCTTTATACTGGCGCAGTCACGATGCGGAGACGTTAGCTTTTACATAACCTGGGAAAGTTTATTTCGGCTCGACCGTCCGTATTGCTCCCTCTAAGAATTCATAGAATCGAGAGCATACCGTATGATAATGACACTCTCTAGGATGCACGGGTCATCGCCGTGATACGGCGTGTGGTCACCCAGCTGCGCGTACCTGCGGAGAGACCACCCGCAGGCACCAACGCGGTGTGACGCGTGTCCATCTATATATACGCGTGCAATTACGCTCCGACCTGAAAATTTTCCTGCTCGGCCGTAACGATAGTTCGGCGACGGTCCATACGGCTTGCAGTTTTCGCCTTTACGTAATGACATATATGAGGCGACCGCCTTGCGCAACCTACAGACTCGAACTCGAGAACGGCGACTTCTCCTTTTCGATTGCCGCCAGCGGCTCGATACAATCTCGCGGAACCATCGCTTGAGGGAGAAAGAAAAAAAGGGTAAAAAGAGAATGACTGAACGAAGTCGAGAGAAAAAGAAAAAGAGAGAGAAATAAGGTTTATTACTGTTTTAGATACTCTGTATATTCTAGAGCAAGCTTTCCAAGAATAATATAAGAGTAATTGAGAGAAAATGTACAAAGAAAATAATACAGAATATATAAGGAAAATAATAATATAAATAAAGAAAATAATAAAGAAAATAAACGAAAATAAAATTAAAAAGCGACAATAAAAGATATGATACAAACAGAAAAAAAAGAGCATAATCAAAGAGACAAGAGAGAGAGAGAGAGAGAGAGAGAGAGAGAGAGAGGGAGGGGAGAATTATGAACGTAAATTCATAACGTTTCGTTCCTGAGATAAGATTAATTAATGTCTATCGGATAAAACCAAATGTACAATTGAAAAGTACAGGCAATAGAAATATCAATTGCTATCAGTGTATAAATTGAAAAAATAAATTGAAATCTGTTATTCTTTCTAATTTCTCTACTTTTTCATTAAACTTAACTTAAGATGATTTGACGGATCAGTGAATAATTTAACGAGGGATTCTTTAACTGTTTTATTTATTGAGACAACTATATATACTCTCGAAATTCTTTGGAGTACATAGAATCTCAGTTTAAAAAATAAAAATTGTGCTAATTTTAAAAAAGACTGGTCCAATTTTCAATCTTTAAAAATGAGATTTTATTCTTCAGAGTAACAATTTACCTTAAACATTTTAGAAACTAACGTAACAGGTCGAAAAACTATTCGTATCGTTTTTTGCTATGTCTGTAGATTTCACAGGAAAGATCTCCTGAAGCAATTGAAAAATATATCACATTGAAATATGAAAAAAAAACATTAGAGTGTTTTTTTATGTTATGTGACATAAGTATTGTATTGCGCCTCACGGAAATGTCGAGACAATCTTTATTATCACATAAATGAGATGTAAAAATCTCGGAATAGAAATCTCTATTTTTCGATAAATCGCAGCGTCAGAGAGATGGGCGCGTTCGCGAGCTTAGACAATGACTAGAGAGATTATTCGACAGGAAATATTCCACGTGGGCTTTAATGTCAAATGCAAACGAACGCGTGCGATGTTCCATCGTAAAAGGCTTCTTATGTGCTACGATTCAAAAAGTTGAATTGGTCTTCAGATTTTTAATGTATGCAAATTGAATAACGCAAATACCTTCTGATGCAATCCAAATTATCGCAAGTTCATTTTTTATTTTACTGTTCAAAATTTCTTAATCCTTCATACTATACCATGAGAATGATACATTTGAGTATAGCATATCCAATTAATTTGATTGCTTATAACTCCTATTATATAATTGAACGTATTGAAAAAAATTTTTTATTAAAATGCTAGACGTTAAAGAATAGTAAATATATGTATGTATAATATATCTTAATTAATAAAAAAGCTAAGCAAAAAATATAGGAAATTTAGAAAAAAACATTGGAAAGAAAGGTCTGCCATAGTGACATTGAAGGGTTTAAGAATTTCCAATAACATTACAGCGAGGGTTTTGTTATGCAATCAATGATTATGTTGTCATAACTGACTGACGCAAATGTAAACGCGATAAATCACTGAAATTCCAATCATGCAATTTATTTTCCGAGCGCACAGATATTTTCTCTCTTCAAGTGCGAAGGAGGCAAAGGTTATGCTCAATAGTACCTATCACTTAACCTTAGGGTAATGACACCGACGTCTCAAGCACTCGTTACCCGGTTTTCCGTGGGAATTGAATCCACAGACAACCGCCAGGCTTGGTCCTTGGCCCAATGATCCCAGTAACGTATGGTAGCGTGTGCTGCAAATGCACATATAAACAAAGATATTACACGATAATAAATGTTTATCGCGTAAAAGGAATCACAGTGAAAGGAAATTAACTGAATGGAATGGAACTTAACTGGGGTGTGAGCCAAATGAGAAAACCACCTAAGATCGGTCGCAATTTCGTTACTTTTTTAAATGTACGGGTTTATAATTCATATAGATTTTATGAACTTTCAAATGGCTTTTATTTGGTTAAACAATAAAAATTATTTGCACAAGATGTTGTATTCTATAAATATATTGTTATTAAATATAATTATTGTAAATAAATCATTGTCTTAGACTTACAAAATGATTAAATTGCATAGACAAATTTATAATTGAATGTTCAATTTAAGTTTACTGTTAAATTCATACAACGTAAAATTTCTTAATATTCAATTTTACTTATTTTTAATTATTTGTATAAGTCACCATTGATTCTATCCAATATATTGTTAATTTGACTAAATGGAGTTAAACATCTTAATTAAAAAAATATATATATATTAATTATGCAAATTTAATTTATTATTTACTTTAATTGTAAATGCATAAAGTAATATGGATATGATATCTATTAAACAATTACATTAAAAATTAACCTCCCTTAACTAACCTAAAGAAATAGATTGATTTCGATATATATAGTTCGATATATATAAGTTAAAAATAAGATGATATTATTTAACATTGCTTCTTTAATATTTAACAGTGTTGAAGCTAAAAAATCATTTTATCTTTTTTTCTCGAAAGTTTAAAGTATATTATAACTTTTTTTATTTCAAAATTTTCTTTTATATCTTCTTTATAAACATTATTTTAAAAAGTACCTTATTTATAAGAACAAATCAGAGATAACATACTATTAATAATATAAATAATAAATAAACTAATAGTCTAATTTTTAACTAATAGTCATATTAACTAATAGTCATATTTTAAAATAATTTTTTATTATATATGCTTTTTTATTATATATGCTTTTTTTTAAAGACTATTAGAATAAAATTAAAATAACGTATTTTGATAAAATAAATTAAAAAGTAAATTAAAACATAAACAATATAGTTTCATGTCGCCGTACCGTCTGCGTATTCAGTAAAATATAAGTTGACGCTCGCTTTGTGCAAGCTTAAAGTCACCGAAGTAGATACGGTTGCTACTGAACAGGCGAAAACCAATTATTTCACTTATCTATAAGATGAAACTAGCAGCTGTATAAATTCTGATTATTGTATTGTATACATACATATATACTATACATGTACAATAATAATTTAGAGTATCATTAAGTATAAGCGAAGTATTGTATTTAACTTTTAATAATATATATATAATTTGAAAGAAATCCAATGCTTGATAAGGTAATCAAGTCTTAGAAACATTCATTGCTCAATCAACATCTGAAAATTCTCTGTGTGTGTGTGTATGTGTGTGTGGGTGCGCGCGTGTGTGTGTGTGTGTGTGTGTGTATCTAATAGAATCTCTTTCAATTAACTTTCTATCAGATTTATAGACAGATAAGCAGATATCAGTGCTATTTTAATGATGGGTAAACCGCTTCGGAACTTCAGACTTGAGAAAGCGACCTTGTGCCGAGAAGAAAATGTGAGGCTATCAATCGTCTACATTAAAAGTTGGTCAATCATTGGTGTTAACAGTGATGCGATATCATTCTCAATCAAATACACGAAGTGCAAAATTCTAGATATTTTAAGTTTTTATTTGTAACAGAAAATCATAAAATAAAATTTCAACTTAATTAATTATGCAAGAATAGAAAAATAAAATTTTTTTGTAATTAATATACGAATGTATTACACGTACTTCTCTTTTGAATAAAAGGAAAAAATAAAAAAATTTTTCTATATTGTACTTCAAAAGTAATACAAAAATTGAAGCTGCTATTTAAAATCTGAATAAAAAATTATTTCAATAAGAAATAGATATGTTCTTAAGAAATAATTTAAAATAAAATTTAAAAAATTATCATTTAAACTACAAAATTGTATCGTTAAATATAAATATTGCATCATTTCATATGTTTACGACATTCATTCTTATACGGAAAAAATGGATAAATTTCCAATTCCAGTCATTTTTACAGTCACTTTTAGCAGAGATTATACATCTGATGCATCTTTAAATCCTAATATCGATAACAATGAATATTTATTTCATTTACTAACTTGAAATTTGGATGTCAATCTTTTTTCTCTCCGCAGTTGTTATCACGTCTTTCCTACTCTGATCATTTTGCTAATAAGTATTCGCTCTTTGATCCCAGAATCTGAGAAAACTGAATCATTCACAACTCGATCTATCTATTCATCTTCCTCTCTGATGGCATGACCGAGCATACGTTGATACCTCCCCCTACATGACCTCGCTAAATAGTCGTCGAGGCGCTGACCATGAGAGAGGTGGGCACGCATCCAGAGGAGGATATCAGCGACCTCCCCCCCCAGAACCAGCCGAGTAGTTGTACGCGAATCATACGATTCGGACTCGAGTCTCTCAACTATGCACGCGTCGTGAATCACGCACGTACAACGGCGCTGACGTCGCGGTGTGAGTATCACACGGTGTGTGGTGTGTGTGCATACTGTGCACGCGATATACGTGCGTGCCATGCACGCGTGTATGTATGTGTGTCACGAATCGCGGGCAATCGCGAGTCGCGACGCACAGGCGTACACATGAACCCGGATCGCCGTGAAACGCGGGTTCACGGCGGTGTTGTCACTTCACGGCCCGAAAGCGATCGCTTCGAAGCGATTGTGTATTTTGATCGTGCGATTTTGTTCCAAGAAAAAGAAACAGGGAAAAAAAGAAGTGGACAGAAAACGAATACGCGCTATACCGCGCAGATGAGAGTACACGTGATACGTTCGAGAAACACGCGCTCGCGCGTGCGTATGTGTGTGTGCGCGCGCGTACAGTGGATGTAGTCTCGTTATCACTCGAGTGATACGCGGATGACTTTTGTTCGTCTCGTCGAGATACATCCGATCAGGATTTTCAGGCACGCTGCAATCTGACAGGTAACGCACTTCGCGTGACATGTGACGCGCGTGGAAGTATCATCGAATGATGATGCTTACCTGTGACAACTCGCTCCCTCCAAAAAGCGCGCGCTCTCCGATTTCGATTTCTCGCGTGACGCACGATTGTTTTTCTTTGTAGTGAAAGTGCAAAGTTTCGTTTTTACATAACAATGCTTCGTAATTTTCAAATATATTCCCAAATTTTTTAAGATTCGATTTATGAATTTTATTTTAATAAAATATATATGTATGTATATATGGCGTATTCCACGTGTCAATTCACCTAAAAGTAAAAAGTATTACTTGGGATTTTTTAAATGATCATGATGAAAAGTAAAAAAAAATAAATATGCCTTGTATCTAAGATATTGGAGATAATCATTTTCCAAGCAGAACAACAAGTCATTACGATGTCAAAATGATTCCAAAATGATCATTAAAAGTTATTTTTCAATCATTTTCGATTCATTTTGACGTTATCACTACTTGCTGTTCTGCTTGGGTTTAACAAATTTTTCTTTTTTTTTTTACATTTATAAAAATTACAAAATATATTTTTATAATAATTAAACATAAATTTTTTAGAATTTTTTATTATTTTACGTAATCACGATAATTTTAGTAAAAAAAATAATAATACAAAAAATCAATTTTTTAGTTTTAAATAATTAAATGAAAAATTATATCTACTTTTAAAAATCTGAAACAATTTTAAAAACTGTTCTAATATATATGCAAAATATGGAACCTTAAAGAAATTTTGGGATCGCGATAGAATTCACTCATAAACAATCTATTTTCTGTGGCTGGTGTACACTTTTGGAACTTAAAGTGAGATAGATATACGTTTGATATTTGTTTAAAGTGAGAAAGAGAGTTCCAGAAAAGTGCAGGAACAGAAAATATTTTTTGCAAAACAAAATTGAAATTTTAGCCTAACCACTATAGAACAAAAATATTTTAAGGTACTTTCTTTTACATTTAATTTTTCAATATGTTATTGCTCAATTATTTGTTAACGGTCGTAAAAAAGTTAATGTTTAAAAAGTATAATTATAAAATTAACGTTTAAATCTGAAAAATTTTTTAAAATTCATAAAATTTTGTATGATTCATAATTTTAGCTACAAATGTGAAGAAAAGAGAATGTAAGTCTTGAAATGATTACATCCCCAATATTTTGGACGCAATATAATACCTATTTTTTTAATCTTCAACCCTCCACAAATATATATTATATGTTTTCATTAAAAAAATTCTAAGCAATGTATGTGTTTCTGACACATGGAATGTGTCATTCATATATATATATATAT
>NW_017259319.1:837810-839692 GCF_001594045.1 Atta colombica
TTTTACAGTTCTATTCTTATCTTAATAAAAACTTATAAAAAATTTCAAAAACATTTTGAAGTTCAAAGTTTATATTTTAATGCTTTTGATTATTTTTTAATTTAATTCTGCAGAACTAGAGAGATAAGAAATTTTTGCGATGTTTTTTTGCCGAATTTAAACGTTGATTGTAAAAAATGCAGGTTTAACTTCAATCGCGTAATTTGATTAAGAACAATGTAAGAAAATTTTTAAAGAAAGCATTTTATAAATAAAACTTTGCACTTTTTTGTAAAAGTATTAAAGTTTTTGTTGAGTAGTATATATACGTAGCAACGTTCATATTAATGTATAAACTTAATTAATAATAACTAAATTTGAGTCAAATTTAATTTATTATTTATTAAGTTCATACGTTAATATGAACGTTGTTTATTTTAAATCTAATTATAAAAATGAATTGGTTTACATTTTAACATTACATGGAAGTTAAAAATAATAACATATTATATTTAACTCAGATTACTATTGTTTGGTTACTATTGTTCCTTTAAAATTTAACAGTGTAGATATATATATATAAAATATTCTTTATAATTATTACCTTTCTAACTTTTCATTATTTGTCGATATTGCAAAAAACTCCTTAAGTAATTATAATTAGTGCCATTACTATTCCACAGCGATCGTTTGATGTAACGGCTGTCCGCATGAAAATTGTTTAAGCATCGTAAAACATTCGTAAACATTGTTGAGCGTAAGAATTTTGTAACAAATCATATTAGATTGATAGCCGTACGCACCTGCGATGACACTATCTCTAGCTATCAGAATGTCGTAAAGAGTCGCGCAACAGTCAGTCGTATCTGCAAGGAGTACGCGCGCAGTCACGTGGCTGTTTCTCATCGTTATGTCAAAATGAAAGAAAACTGTTTTAGCGAATTTAAGTTTTAAAAAACGGAAACAAGAAAAAAATCGAAATTGAACGGGTAAAAATAGAATTAAATAATATTAACATTTAGAAATCTAAAGTCAAAGTACTTAAGATAAGCTGAAACAAATCGAAAAATTTAGACTTTTGAAGAGAATGTGTTAACGTTAAAGATTCTTTACAATTTTTAATAAAAAATCTTAACATTTGCGCTATTTCATGTGTTGTGGTATTTGTTTATTTTATTAGAAAAATTTTTGAATGATATCTTCTTTATGTTTAACGATATTAACAGTAGAATAATAATTTACACATATATTTTTATTATTTAATAATATTTACATAAATTTAAATATATTTATCAACGGAAAGAGATAAAGAAGAAAGTAAATTGATTAATTTAATTATTTACATATTGCAATAAAAATCGTGACAAATTTCAGTAAATGAGCCACAATAAATTTGTGATAAAAAATTAGTGAATACAAATCAATCGTTTTGACTGTTTTCATAGTTTTAATATTAATAAACGTAATAAATACTTATATTATATAAATAATTAAAATTTCATAGAATATTACTTGATTTCTATTAGTATATATAATGAAAATCATTCGTCAGTAAATAATTTAAATCGTTGGTTGTACAAATTTCTCGAATTAATATTCGTCGCGAAATGACGTCTAATACATATATTCGACAATTTATGTTAATCGTGTGAACTACTACAGAGAGAAATACTCCTCGCGCCACTCAAAGCTTGTTCGCACTGGTAACCATGTTATGGATGATACAATTCGCGGATGTGTGTGTTAAATTGAATATTTCATTGAAAACATCCCAGAGAACATTCGTAGAATATAATTACTCGCAAAATGTAGATCAAATATTTTTAAAATTTCATGAAAATCTTTGTAAGAGAGACATCTCTCTCTTTCTCTCTCTCTCTCTCTCTCTCTCTCTCTCTCTCTC
>NW_017259319.1:839792-840959 GCF_001594045.1 Atta colombica
CTCTCTCTCTCTCTCTCTCTCTCTCTACACAAAAAGAAAGAACGGTAGGAAAGATAAATGCATAAAAAATATATAAAATACATTTTTATAAATAATAATAAATGGAAAAATTTTTATAACATCATACAAATACGAATATTTAAAAAAATTAAATTTCTAAACAATTTTTCAAAACACATGATATTGTAACGTGTTATATATCATTAAGGTCAGTCACAGACTATCAATCTGTGTTATAGGTCAGTCACAGACTATCAATCCGAACTTTGATCACGCTGTTTGATACGATGCAATGTATTGTTCTCTATGTTTAAACTCTACAAGTATTTCATCGCCTCACTGGCTACTACCACCTTCAATAAAATCGGCGGCAGCCCAAACAATGGTTTGATGTCTCTCGTCATCATTTATTTATAAGTTCCTTTCTGCGGTCTCAAGATTGTCGAAAGTCTTCTATCTTCTGAATTTTACAATAAATTTGGAGCCAACTTTTCCTTTATTGGAGGGATGTGTGCGCGTATGTGTTTGTGGTTATTTAATAATTTCTGTATCTTGTTTCTTCTGTTCACATGAAAAATCGTATGTAATTTATATACACTGGACTAGTTGTCAATTTAGTGATTTGCGATTTTGCACTACACGATGCGCCTAAAGGTTTAATTAAAATTTAATACCCTTTTAACTATTAGCGTCAATATTATTAAATTGCTTATCAGATGCTATTAAATTGCTTGTCAAATATTATTAAATGACTTGTCAATTTAATAATATATGATATTACTCTAGTTTTGTTTATGATTGTGCTTTAATATTAAAAAAGATTTTGACGCGTGGTTTACAGAATTGGATATATATTATATAAATTTATACTGAAATATTTAAGTATTAAGATCCGCTTTAAAAAATAGGATTACTTCTCTTTATCAAAAAATTTAATTAATTTAAAATTCAAACTAATTTATTTGACATTTAATCATAATTTATTATCAATTTTTACGCATCATTAAATTTTAATTTATTATTAGAATATTATCCATACTGTGCTTTCCATTTTTATTTTAAGGTTTTATTTTACTGCCAGAAAAAAGTTGGTCGCTTATAACTGTCAATTTTCCTAAGACACTAATAGGTCTTTTTCCCCTTCCTCAATATACATGTATGTATGTA
>NW_017259319.1:841059-854435 GCF_001594045.1 Atta colombica
GTAACAACGATAGCAGCATCAATGGCAGCACCAGTGACGAACCGCGTAACGAGAGCAAGTCTGTCCTACTGAAGCACGGGGATGCTACCCACGGCAAATTCCTCGGCAAACAGGCCGGCTGCGTGCGTAAAATGAGCACGATGCTTGAAGAAGAGGACGACGTGTCCGACGATGCGGATCCAGACGTGATCAGAATCCGCTGTCAACATCAAAAACATTCTGAGATCGAAACCGAGTGGTCCTCAGAAGAGGAGAAAGATCATTTGCTGAACACCGCCAAACATGAGATCCTTGTTGTGCCGAGTACTAGTGGTAACAATGTCAAAAGAGTGGCCAGCCACGACGACAGTCCCGAAAGTATTCCTCGAGATAAAGGCCATCGGCGGCGGCCGCAGCCACGGCTGGTGCTTGATCAAGCTGACTCCGGGTCGAGTTCGGATCGCGACAACGGATTGCATAGTCCTGGCAGATCGAGCGCCAGAAGCATCGATCCACGGCAATATCATTATTGTGCCAATGTGCATTCGCCGAGAATCTTCAGCATGGATGAGAACCATCAGCACTGTCCCTGCTGCCATCAATTATCACCTACCTGGACCTCTCTGTATACGGAGAACAACGGAAGTCAGGCTCGCTCATTCCCCGACACGATCTCGATCAGATCTCTGGCGTCGATCGGCCTGGGCTCTTCTGACGGCCGGAAGCTCACGATACGTAGAGTTCCCACTTCGCCGTCGGAGCTGCTTAACGTGGTACATCCGCCACCGTAAGTGAGACACATTGCCTACGATTGTGCCTCGGTACTTTCGAAGAAACGACAGCGTGAATCACGCTCCACGTGATAGCGCGCACGCGTGCTCGTTTGGACGTGAGTACGCTTTCGTGCAAAAGCGAATAGTGGAGTGTGTAAAAAAAAAAAAATGATCAGGTTACGTTCGTATTTTATCTTTTAAAACGAGATGCAGAAGTTGGGTGGCGAACAGAAGATATAGAAATCAATTCTATGTCGCTGTTTCTGGAATACGCGATTAATCTCACCGCAATTAATCTCACTGAATTTATTCTTTTATTTCTTTGAAGAACGTTTATCCTTAAAAAGGAATTAGTCTTCAAAGAGATAATTACGATGCTATACAGAAGAAAAACGGTTTTGCTAAGGTTTTTAAAAATTTTAAGCTACATACAGATCTGAAAATAATTTTGTTCAACGAAAATAATTACGTAGGAATCTCAAGCTTAATGATGCAAAAAGTTTTGATATTCTAATAGTTTGAGATCTTACATAATTATTTTGATAGTCCAACAAAATTATAATCAAATCTACATAGCTAAATTTTTAGATATTTTAGCAAATTGTTATCACGTATATACAGATTTAAAAATAATTTTATTTGGACCATCAAAATAATTGTAACAATTCAAACATGTTACTAGAATATTAAAACTTTCCGTAACATTGTTATCAATTTAAACGTTCTATATAATTACTTGGATGATCCAAATGAAATTATTTTTCAATTTGTAAATTATTTTCAGATCTAACTAAATTTTTAGATATTTTAACAAAACCATTCTTTCCATGTATAATTATTAGAACACTCGTTTTGTGATAAGTATAAAATAAAAAATTTCGTATCTACACGTCTGATGAAGACATGCGTGACGAAAATAATATATTGGGAGACAATTATCGAAGACAAGATTTATTTCAAGAAAAATAATATAGCGCTCACTTGAGATAACATCTAAATTCCATTAAATTATCGAGACAGTTTTAACCAAAAAATTTGCAAACACAATCGAAGCAATCGGTGATCGTTGAATTTTAAATTATTTTCCCGTCGCGTTAAATTAAATTATTTCTTTTTTTGGCATATTCCTTATCTCCAATTCTAAAATACATCATAATCGTAAATTAGCAGCATGATTAAATTATGTGTCAAAAGCTCTATCGCCCATATGTTTCTCACATAGGACCTAATACTTTGTGTAAATATCCTAAATAAACTGAACCGTTTTACATGACATATAAAAATAAAGCTGTAGCCCGATATATCCTTCAGTAAGAGAGTTCTGCGAAGCAGTTCGAGAGCACATTGTTCAAAAGCTATCCTGACGATTATCTCCAAACAATAAAGATACGTAAAACGTTCCGGAATTGTTTACCTAATGCGTGTGAATTGTACCGCAAGTTGTTTCTTCTTCGTTTTGTCGCGTTGATGCAGCACAATTTCTTTACACTATTCAAGGTTAATCGCATCAATTATTAATGGTTAACTAAATTTACCGTTCCTTTCTAAATTATAGTTTTAAAGCTTTTAAGAATAGAAAATGTGAGGTAGAAGATAAATAAAATAAATTTTAATGTAAAAGGATTAAAATATATGTCAAATTGAAATAATTATGTAATAATAGATTACATAACAATAATAGATATAGTAAATAAATAATAATAGATTGAAATATATTACGTTTATCCTCTTTTTAAGTTTTCGCTACTAAAATTGACTCTAGAACACCTAATTTTCCATACAGGTCGCCTTAAGTGCAATTTAGGCGCGATCGTGCTATCAACTAATATTAATTGCTGTTGATTTTCACACTGCATACCTACATTGCAATCAGGACTATAATTCGGAAAGGAGCAAGGGTCAAGTTAGTTAATCGATAGCGTCAATAAAATTGGCTCTCAATTTATCACGGATAGCTCTAATCAACGTTTGTCGTTATCTGTAAAGCACGGAAGCTGCTGCATCAGATTCATCCCATGTCCGCAAATTAGAGTCGGGAGATCGAAACCGGTATAATTTCCGATATAATTTCGGTGAGTTCAAATGTCAGTGTGCTATACACGTACGAAAACGGTCTCCATTTGCGAGATACGAATCCATCGTCATCGAAAATTGAATTCATTTATTAATTAGACCGGTCTAGTTAGACTGGTTTCGATTGCTCTGATTAGGGCCTCGTCTATCATCGGGTTGCGGCGGATCCTACGTACGTGACGAGAGATGCGCTACGCGTCTAAGCTCGACGCGAAGCCGTCAGATCTCGTCATCCAGGGTCTGCAATTCCGGCGTATCGTCCCGAAGACGTAAGTGGATAATAGGTGTACAATGTAAGACCCCACCGGTTGTTGTAAGTAGGTGTGCTTGTGCGGTGTGACATATTGTTGCGATTCTGTCCTGCTTCTTCCATTGAAACGGGACAGCGCTTGAAACGATCCGTAATCGTCGTCCTACATTTAGATCTTGTCACATCTCGTTTTTGAAGCAGCGCACACACGGGTTTCCCGTGTGTGAAAACGATACTCGTCTTCATGAGATTCGTTAACGCGAATAAAGAACGAAACGCTCTGCATAGAGAGAACGATTTTGATGAAATATTTAAAATTTAATTGGAGTTATAGAATTGAAAATAATTTTCTTGAACTACCAAAATAAAACACTCAAGCATAGTAATACCAGAAAATACCAGAGAATAATACCAGAAAATTTATAGTTATTGTAACAATCAGCTTAAATAATATCTAATTTTAAGAGTTTAACAAAACTTTTTTGGATTTGTATTTAGTTAAATTTGAGATCGCTTTAAAACATTTGTAAAAATAGGTCAAAACTATCCTTACTCCACTTTATAGTGTACTCCCTTGATAATCAGTAAATAATCGTAAAAGGCATATAAAGTAGGGTTCAACCTATTTTCACTTCATATTCTTTTTATGACTATTTACTGACTGTTGAGAGGGGAAGGGGGGGAGGTAAGAATAACTATTTTTATAAATGTTTTAAAGCGATCTCATTGTTTCGTCCAAATTTTATAAATGGCATGCAAGAAACTTCATTTCTTAAATAATTTAACGACGTTTGACATGATCGTGGCGATTGGTCAAGAGCCATAATATTTGTAAATTTACTTTTTATCAATTATTAATTTACTTTTGCAAATATTTACTTACTAGAAAAGAATTTGTAAATTTGCAATTTCACTTACGCGTGTGTATAAAAATCTTTAATAGTAGGTTATCTAAATTATTCATTATAATTGTTATTACATGAAATTTTTTTACAACGTATAAAATAGAGAGAAACCGGAAACATTTTTCTCAAAGTCCTCAAATAATATGCGATACAATTACGTCTATTAATACCACTTTTAAAATCGTAATATACAGTAATTTATTTCAAATTAGTTTGTTCTCAAGTGCGAAAATTCTGTCGATCGGTGTCATCTGACACTCTTCGTTACTGTCATATTTACGTTGACATATACGTATATCTTTTTTTAAAAAAAGAAGGTACTGACACACCATATACGAGGCGCATTATCGTATCCGCGATGCTTCCGCAGCGTGGTATATTAGTTTTCTGTTGCGAAACGAACGGGAATGTACACAGGTGCGTCGCGTATATCTTTCAGCATTGTCGACCGCCCTTTCCTGGCCCCTCCGCCGCCCATGGCGACCTGACATCATTTCTACGCTCACCGCACCGTAAAGTACGAATTTACGCGATAAATGCATAAAAATTCCTCGATCCCGACGCTTACATAATGCACCGCGCAAAAGTCGGTTTTTATGTTCCATACTTTTTCACGCGACGCTTTTATCACGGTAACGCCGACTGGATTCTTTCCGGTATTGGTTCTCATTCGTTTGCGTGCGCCCTTCACCGTGAACGCAAACACGAACGGAATCGGCGAGGTATAATTGGTGATCGTAGGTATAAACCTACGATATTTCACGTAATACATGAACTGTTATCGTTACTAATCGGTACGTCACGTTATGACGCTCGAAATCGACCGTTATATAAACAATGACGATGAATATTTAATGGTTGCCATTGGACTTTATGCGCGCCATGCAAATGAACCCGTAAAGCACGGCTGACACGTGATGTGCCTTTGTGTGATTTACCGTCAAATAAATTTTTACAATGCATTAAGCACAGTTTCCATAAGTGCATAATACGAGGCGCGAAATCATTAGGTTCTTGAAAGAGTCGTCACGATAGTAATGATCCTTCGCTGATCTATTGTTTCGAGGGAATTTATAGAGACGTACTGTCCGCAAGTGTATCCTCCCACTTCACGATGCGAAGATTAAATTATATTATTCACCTGAAATATTTAATAAAACGTTTATTGCTGTTTTTCCATTAAACTGTCATAACTCGTAACATTTTTCTCGGAGCTCTCTCAATTTTTCTTTCGCATTCCACGCTGTAGATGTCTTTCGTTCGAGCACCGGCTACATTTGCAATATAAAAGCTTGACGTCGTGCGTTGCATTTTTGCAGTTTCGAGGATGACGTTTCTACGTGGACCAGCTATGACGATCTGGACGCGGATCCCGGCGATTATCGGCAACCCAGGAGGCTTCATTGGGCGAATAAAATGGAATTCGTTCTCGCTTGTATAGGCTATTCCGTCGGTCTCGGTAACGTCTGGAGATTTCCTTACTTGTGCTACAAAAGTGGCGGCGGTGAGTCTCACGATAAATGCATGAATCTATTACGTAAATTACGCATAATCGTGACGAGAATATCCAGTTTTACGAAGTGTGAAAGAAGTCTTACAAGATACATAAAAGAGCGAGAGAGAGAGAGGGGGGGGGGAAGAAAAGAGTTCACGCAGATATTGCTTGCAGTTACAAGATCAAAAAAAAGCAGATGTCAAATAAGCAGACATATCACTACGTGTTCGCCTCGATTAGCATTGCCACGATAAGAGCACGCGATTATTTTGCACGTTGCGAAATACGTCAGTGTCGAAACAGCTGACGGAGCAATCAGAATCCGTGATATTACCTCTAATTTTTACAAGCTTGAAGCAGCTTATTTAAGTAACTTTGAAACGCTATGCAATGTCTTTTCATTTAAAACATCTTTTCTCTTTAAAAACATTCTTCAAGTATTTCTTTCTATTCTTCCAATGTTTTATCACGGGAATAACATGACATGAAAACATGGCGAATCGTAAACGATAAATTATTGCACGTATTGAACCAGCAAATGATACTCTTCTCGTAGACGCGAGAAGAGTATTATTATCGAATAAAAATCGCGCGCGTGTAGTATGAAGAAAAAATTACATCCCCGTCGCGGAAGGAACAAATTGAGCCGGCTCCTATGTGGAAAATCGCGATGTCTTGCGTAAGCCGAGCTTTAGATTCAGGGCAACACAGCGAGCTCTCTCGCAATCCCGGCAACGTGATCGCGTATCGTGTTGCCGGTAATTTTCAAAGTCTGGAAGCATCCGGAGCCCGGATGCATGGCGCAATTCGCTCGCGGAACTTGATACATGACCTTGCCGGAACACAGCTTACGCCGCCGGGCGCGGTAAATGATTTCAATGACACCGGTGTAGAAATAATCGGCCGAGTATCATCTCGGTGCTACGTGCTCTGCCGGTCTAAATTGAAGAGCCGGAAAACTGGCTCGGATAACGCGATCCGATTTAGACGATTGGAATGATTTATTGTTTCGCTCGGACGACGTCGATCTAAATTTACGCGAAGATTGAGGAGATCAAAGTGGATTAGAGATCTCTCACTTTTATCAGACAAGCACATCGTGTGTCATACATATGATCGCATACTCTGATATCTAGACATAATTTTGACATATTTAACTGTCTTATAACTTTTTATTCTGCCTTCAGTCAAGACTTATATTTCAAACGTTATGATATAAATAAAAATATACAAGGAATTTTTTATTAAAATATCTAAAAATTTAGATACAGATCCGAAAATAATTTTGTTCACTAACAATTATATAAAAAATTCAAGTAACGCTCATCAAAAAAGTTTTGACATTTTAACAATTAATTCGAGCGTCTTATATAATTATTTTCATAACCCAACAAAATTATTTTCAGATCTGTATTTAATTAAATTTTTAAATACTTTAGCAAAACTGTTCTTTTTGCGTAGAATATTTAGATACGGCAGAAAAAGAAATGGACAAAGATTTTTAAATTAATTAAGTGTCATTTATTTATTATTATTGTTTTTAAATAATTTAATTAATTAAAAGATCATTAATAAAAAATGTAGGATCTTATAAAAGTTTCCATTTGTAGAATATTATAAAACGCTTTTATTTAATTGTAACTTTTGTATAATACATTTCCATGCTTATAATAAGCTGGAAATTACTCTGTAATTTCAACAGCCTTTGCATGGGCAAGTTAATTCGTTATACAAATAGCACATAGTACTGATATAAAAATACAGTGCATAATTTTGCAAAATCACATATTAAACGGAAGACCGGAAAATCAGGGGAAATAATGCAGTTCTACTTGCGCACGCGAGATGCACGTTCCGATAGTTATTGTTACTGCGATGCTAAATTGCATTTTCGTAATAAAGATGATACTGTAGTGAAATAACTGTAACAACATTAATGTGAGTGTGCGTCATTATCCGTCTTGTAATGTGACGCGATTGGATTTTCGCCAAAAATTAAATCGCTCGTAATCATTATTGATATTGTCACATTAAATCGGCTCCGATTGTTATCTCCGGCATTCTCGTTTAATATCGATAATTTATTTGGAGTGTGTGATCGCGTATATTATATCGTCTGCAGCGAACTAAATGAAAACTGTCATTCGTGTCGCTGCTCGACTCGGATTGAAGCGACGGAGAAAAACAGATCGGATAACATCGTATGATTTATGTGACGTGTATAGCATTCCGTCGAGATTGGGAAATTTACATCTTTCCGCGAAATGTAAAAGAAATTACCGTACATGCATGACTATCGTACATTTACACAAATGGATCAAAATGTCCCAAATATTAAAAAATCTGTGTAACAGAATGAGATCAAATCATAATAATAGTTGCTGTAAGCGCGACAATATGATTCGTTCGCTCGGAAAGCTGTATCAGCATTTGACAATGGAAGGAAACTTGCCAACAGCTGACTAATCGTCACCTCTCCCGTTCTCGCGGCAGCTAAATGCTCGATGTCAAATTAAGTCGTAATCCGTAGCGCCGCTACGGATCATCGTTTATTGCGAATAAAGAGTTACATCCAGTGACCTTGTCGCTACCCACAGTATGATTAATGTCGAGGCACTTATTACGTACACGCGCGAACCTTGGTTTAGCAAAACGTTGGGCGAGACCTGTGTCTCCCGACTAATCTTTTCTTTTTTTTGAGAGAGAGAGAGAGAGAGAGAGAGAGAGAGAGAGAGAGAGAGAGAGAGAAAGAGAGAGAGGAAGGCCATCATTGTTCTTTACAGTTATACAGAACGGTTTTACTGAAATATCTAAAAATTTAGCTGGACACAGATCTGAAATTAATTTTGTTGGTATATCTAAAAATAATTAGGTAAAATTTAATTTGTTGTTAGAACATCAAAAATTTTTGCAGTATTATTCATTATGCTTGAGTTTCCTACATAATTATTTTAATAGTAATATTATTTTTCAAATATCTAGCTGTATCTAGCTAAATTTTTGGATATTTCAACAAAAACGTTTTTTTCATGTGTATGTTTAATGTATAGCACCGAAGGGATCTCACTTATATCGATCGCATCGTTTCAGGTGTGTTCCTCGTGCCTTACTTTTTAATACTCGTAGTATGTGGAGTACCATTGCTGTACATGGAACTCAGCATCGGACAATTCACTCGTCGCGGCCCAATCGGAGCCCTGGGTCAAGTATGTCCATTGTTGAAAGGTAAATGGATAAGAGTCACGATGTGCCAGATTGCCGATTAAATCTCCAACGACTATTTGATAAAAACTTCTCACGTGCTCATTTTTATAGCGTCGTAAAATACGTTGACTGGAAAACAGTTGACATAAAATACGTTGACATGCTTAACTAAAAGAACAATTGAGTGTGTGTGTGTGTGTGTGTGTGTGTGTGTGTGTGTGTGTGTGAATATAATAGGATTAAAATTATTACCGTTTTATCCTCTTAACGTCATTCTATCTTTATAGATCTTTTTTTTTATTATTGACTTGGTCTCTTTTTTTCTTTTAACAACTACAATTTTATTACCTAGACTAAATCTGTTCTCGTCGCCGTTCGATGAACAGATTTTTTTTTTACATTTTATTTCGCCGGCTGACTACTCTATATTTTTATATTCATTAGTTTTAAAAATATGATGATCATTTATACATTTTACTTTTATCTTTTGACTTTCGTAATTTATGATTGTTTCATATAATGTTTGTGTCGCCATGTGTTTACGCACTTTTAATCTCGATGTTGGTCTCTTATCACGTTCTAATTTAGGTATCTTTATTTTTAATTATTGACAGATGACATTTGTAGTTGATTCTTATATTAAGACCGTCTTAAGTAATGTCTTAAAATGTTAATACAACTCTATGATTGACTTAATCTTAATACTATATA
Source organism: Atta colombica (assembly GCF_001594045.1). Lineage (NCBI taxonomy): Eukaryota > Metazoa > Arthropoda > Insecta > Hymenoptera > Formicidae > Atta > Atta colombica. The sequence goes on from NW_017259319.1 coordinate 850,450, forward strand.
CTTAAGATCTTTTTAAGTAATATACCAAAACATTAATACGGCCTTATGATTAGCTTGTTATTTATCTTATTATATACTTAAGATAGTCTTAAAATAAAAATTGACTATGAATACGGCCTTATCATAATAATATGACATTTATCATAATAATTTAATTTAATATCTATTTATTTTTACGAATATTTTAATGAAGATAAAAGATAAAGATTTTTTGATAAAGAACTATAATGTAACTGAAATATTCAAGATTAATTGTTACCATCTTCGTAAATAAAGATTACTTTTTACAATTATATTTTAATTGACACCCTAAATTAGATCTCGTTGTTAACCTTGTTTTTGACTTATTGTTTTGCATATTACGAACTATATTAATAATCATTATTTATTTTTAATTACTAATTAATTATTATATTAATGATATTTACTTATTTTTATTCTTTATTGCGGATATTTGGACACTTTAAAGCTGTAATTTTATATTGAGCCTCCTCGGAATATATTGTCTAAATTGCGTGTAATCATTTACAATATTATATTAATTATTAATTTCTGTTTTTATAGGAGCAGGTTTATCGTCAGTTGTAATATCATTTTTAATGTCTACCTACCATAATGTGATAATAGCCTACGCAATCTACTATTTCTTCTCGGCATTCCGATCGGAACAACCATGGTCACGTTGTGACAACTCATGGAATTCGCCGCGCTGTTGGCTGCCTAGTTATGGGTCCATCGATAATCGAACTCGGCCGAATCTGACGAGAACACCATCTGAGGACTTCTTCGAGTAATTTTCTTAATATTTAGACTAATTAATTCAATTTGTTATTGTAATTATATAAATATATGAATAATATATATTACATGTATACTTTTTAAATAAAAATTTTTAATATCTGGTTATTATATTGCGTGTAAGATAGTTTGTAAAAACGATCGCGTGTTGTAGCTTCGAAGTGTTTAAAGAAAGAATAATTGCCTTTCTATTTAGCAACAAGGTCCTGCAAATTAGTAGTGGCATCGAAGAGCCGGGGATTTTGAGATGGGAGCTCGTGGCGTGCTTGATAACTGCATGGATCATGGTATATTTTTCCATCTGGAAGTCCATTAAGTCATCAGCACAAGTGAGATACCTGACAGCAACGCTGCCTTTTCTCTTAATCGTGGTCTTCCTCACGCGATCCCTCACTCTGGAGGGAGCCGCAAAAGGTCTGCAATTCTTTTTCCATCCACGCTGGGAATTGCTTGGCGATGCAAAGGTATCGTAATATCGATTTCTCGATTAACAAGAAAGAGAAATATGATGAGTAATAGAATAATAGCCGTAATTAATAATAGAAATTATTCTATTACTGTGAAAATGTGTATGTGAAGACATACACAAGTATAAATATACATACATTATTATTGTGTTTAAAGCTTAAAAATACATTAGTTTTAATAAATTAGTTTCAAATTAAAATCGTATCTTCTTTATAAAAATATCTTCTTGATAAAAAAAATCTTCTTGATAAAAAAAATATCTTATCTTAAATTTTTAGTTAAAGTTAAAGTTAATAAATATTCAGTTTAAATGAACTGAATGTTTATAAATTCAAATTGAAATTTTATTAACTTTTATAGGATGGGAAAGCTATTAGTGGCGCTGAAACAGTATATTTATATTTTGAGACAAAGAACATAATCAAATCATGAATTATAATAAATCTTATTCAAGGAAAAAAGTTGTAAAATAGATCCTCATCCTCTAAAGGTTAAGCATTATAAAGGTTAAGATTTAGTTCAGATTAAAGTGGCATTTTCCTATAATTAGTTTGAATTATTCATATATCAATCTAATATTTATTGTTATTATTGTTATTAATTATATTATTTATTATCAATATTTATTGATTAGGTCTGGATTAACGCCGCGGCGCAAGTCTTCAATTCTGTAGGAATCGCTTTTGGCTCAATGATATGTTTTGCGAGTTACAACCGATTCCACAACACAATTCTGGTAGATACCATTGCCGTTTCACTCATAAACGCCTTCAGTAGTTTACTAGTTGGAATATTCTCGTTCGCCACAATCGGCAATATAGCGCTGGAGCAAAACATGTCTGTCGATGCTGTCCTAACCGATGGTACGTATAAAAATGAAGTTTACGTCACGCTAAATATGATAAATTATGTAAGTATCAATATAAGTATGTCGCGCGTTATGGAGAGAAAGGGTATAAGATGTAGAATTTGCAATGTCGAGACTGTTGCATCTTTTTTTTTTTAATTTTTTCCTCATTTATTTTACATCGTCAGATTAACTCCTCCTGACATTTTATAGATAAATCATAATTTCCGTTCAAGGACCTGGTCTAGTCTTCGTCATCTATCCGCAAGCGCTAGCCAAGATGCCAGCTTCTCAACTCTGGGCTGTGCTATTTTTCTTTATGCTGGTTTGCCTTTCGTTAAACAGTCAAGTAAGCTTATATGACAAATAATGATAGATAAAGCCTTATTTCCTATCACGATGCTGTGTACATGCGCGATTACAGATTAATCTGTAAACGCAATTATGTCGAATTGTATCGTCGTACGAATTATCTATGGAGATACAAACAATGTTAGTCATGAAACGAAAAACAAATACTAGAATCACATTACTCAATTACTTAATAAATGCAATCGTATTTTAATAACTTTTCTATTTCGAAAATCGTATAATTGGACTTTTGCAATACTTTATTACATAAATTTCGGAATTTCAGTTTGCCGTTGTTGAAGTGGTAGTTACGTCAATCCAAGACGGTTTCCCGAATTGGGTGAAGCGTCATCTTCTCTGCCACGAAGTGCTGGTCCTCCTCATATGCGTCATTTCGTTCTTATTTGGATTGCCAAATATTACGCAGGTAAAACGAATGGATGTTTACACAATATAATAAAAACTAACACTCTTATCCCTTACTAAATGATTTTCTGACTGCCTCAGGGCGGTATTTATTTTTTTCAACTAATAGATCATTACGCCGCATCGATGTCTATCATGTTCTTGGCGTTCTTCGAAGTAATTGCCATCTCGTGGCTTTACGGCGTACGGCGACTGTGCAATAACGTCAAGGAGATGACTGGACGTTTACCTTCGAAATACTTCCGATTCTGTTGGTTCCTTGCTGCGCCTCTTCTTATAATGGTATTCAAAAATATTAATTTTAGGATATTAAAACTTTTATTTTGTATTGATAATTTATCCGAGTAACGGTTAAAAGATGTTAACTGCAAATCAAATAAAGTACGACATTCCGGATTTAGAAACGGATTCATAGACGCCAATTATTCACATTCGCGCAACTATTATTCTCAGAAAAACATGATATATCTTGTTTTTATCTGATGATAACAATTATATACATAATTACTCGCTTTCAATCCTACTCCCTTGCACTTATCTTCATGCAGTCGGCAATTTTCAAGATATATACGTATTATTATACTACAGTATTATTATAATTATCTTATCTTCTTAGGCTGTATGGGTGTTCAGTTTAATTGATTATGAGCCGCCGACCTACCATAACGGTGATTACACATATCCATGGTGGGCAGAAGCGATCGGATGGGGCATCGCATCTCTCTCTTTAATTTGCATACCCGCTTTTGCCGTTTATGTATTCGTCAGAGCGGATGGTGCGACGTTTGCTGAAGTATGCTGAGTTTTATTGAAATCAATTATAATTTATTATAAAAAAAATTAACATTAGAACTATCAAAATACTCTGAATAATTGATCGTAATTTTTTGTTAAACTTATAGTACTATATTTTCTCAGATTTACCATAATTTTTATTACAATATGTATAATTAAATTTCTTTATATATATTTTCCCTCTTTATCTTTTAAAATATGTTAATTGTTGGTAGTTCTAGTGTTAATTATCTTACGAAAAAAAAATTAAAATGTTAATATATATTACTTTAATCATTTCTTTATTGTAACAAGAAAATTC
>NW_017259319.1:854535-859506 GCF_001594045.1 Atta colombica
AAAAAATCTATTATTTGTACTGTTAAAAAATATTGTTAAATTGCTAAAAAAGTTTACTAAAAATAACTTTAAAAAAGTATCGCTAGAAAAGAAAGAGTATTTCGCTTTCTATATAAGAACTTTCATCTGCAGAGATTCAAAAATTCCATCAAACCACACTTCGAGGCGTGTAAAGTTTGCGGACAGGAATACTGCATGGAGCCTATGCACAATCTGCCAGAACCGCCAGAGGATATGCTCAAGGAGCCACAAACGGACGTGAATACATCCATACAACTGAATTCCTACAATCAAATGAAGCTTCAAACGTGATAATATCGACTCGCAGGAACGACTCGCTTTTCACGGTTGCGCTTAATCTATAGGATGCCAAAACATTTTGAGAAACAATTAACAAGAAATGTCATTCGCTCGTGTATTTTTATCGTCGGTTATTGCGATAACTATCGTGGCAGTCAACATTCCATATTTATAATCTCGTTATAAGGATGATAATCACTTGCGAAAGAGTCATTAGGATAAGAATATATCTGTTATATACTTCTCATAAAATGTTATTACTTCTTGTAAACTGTTACTCTTTACGCCATTGTCATGTGATAAACTATATAGACAAGCACTGATTTGACATAAGAGTATATTTCTGTATATATCACAGTCAATACGCAATCTAATGTGTACAACATCGTTAACCATAATTTTAATAAATTATTATATATTGTCCAAGAATATATTTCTCTCAACGATATCCGACTTTTTCATATTGTTCTCTTAATTTCTTTAATAGCATTTTATCTTCAAAAAAGTTGAAACAAAGTTTATCATTGTCACAACGAATATCACTTTTTTCTCTTTATAACAATTCACGAGTTCATATTTGGGGGGGGGGGTTTATATTAAACGATTATATAATACAACGAACTGTAGAAAAGATTTTGCTATATATATATAAGCGCGCTTATGCTTAGAATCTCCGTTACGCAGCGGGTTTCCATCGTATTGAATCCTCATATGATAAATTAGATATAACTAATTGCATTATGCGTCTCTGGGACACAAGTCCCGTGATGGCATTTTCTCATTTGAGCATCGGGCAAGCTCAAGTTCGCATTGAAGTTTACCTTAACGTTTGTTCCGCTTAAAGTTGCCGAACCATGACAAAGAAGTTCGAATTTAATTGGCGCATCGAAGTGCCGGAGCTCTTGAGAAATGGCTCGGTGTTCGATCGATGGTTTGAAGACAAGGAGACTACTGAATACGAGCCGAATTGCCTATTTAAAGTCGACGAGTACAGTTTCTTCATATATTGGAAAAGTGACGGCAAGGTAGCTTATTGCAAAATCCTTGTAGATTTCTTTCTAAACAAATTTTGTTATTATTTTTTAATAATCGAATTCACCAGTAAATATCTCATAACTTTTTATAGGATGGCGATGTTATAGAACTGGCTCAAGTGAGCGATATTCGTTATGGGGGGACACCAAAGGTAAAAAAATTCGTGTAAAGAAAAATAATCCACATGTTATAAAAGCTTGCAGTAGCATTGCAACATTTCAATGTTATCGTAATATTGCTGGATCGTTGCAATGCTGCTAGAATAATCTGTGAGAACAATATTATAGTAATAGTTTGTTTCATCGAGTAACAATCAATCGATTTATTTAGGATCCAAAGTTATGCAATAAATTAAGTAAATACGGAACGTTTGAGCAATTAGATCAAAAAAGTTTAACTATCTGCTCCGGAGTGGATTATACGAATATTACTTATCAGCACATTGTATGCCCGGATGCACAAATAGCTAAGGTAATAATCAAGAAGTTGTGAAAGAATTAAGATTATATACATAAATTCAAACTTTAAAAAATCTATGAATACTATTGCAACTTTTTTTAAATTTGATTCTAAAATATTATATTCTTATCATAATTAAATTACTCAGGCAGCGTAAGTTGAGCATTGATCGTTAACATACAAAATTACATTACTTACAATTTAACATTTAATTTAATTATTCAATTTGCTCTTTTATCTTTTGTTTTAAATATACATTTGATTTCCGTTTGCATTTATTTTGTATGGCTTTATCGATAATGTAATTAATGCTCTCAATTATCTTCTTATTTAACTTCTCTATATGTTAATGTTAATCTGTGGTTAATCAATTCAGGATTGGCAAGCTGGTTTGCGTTTAATTACGCACAATACAAAAGCAAGTAACGTTTGCCCAACAATACAGCTTATGAAGCAGTACGTATTCATTAATTCGAATTCAATATAACTGCAAAAATATAACAAATATTTGTTTGAATGCTGATGTCGTTTATTTTGATCATTAAATAAAATTTGGCTGCTCATTAATCGGATCTGCCAGTTGGATGCGGCTAAGTTTTCAAATCGATTCGAAAGGAAAGGTTCCTGTGAAAGTGATATCAAAGACTTTTGCATCTGGAAAGACCGAGAAACTCGTTTATCAAGGATTATCGGAACTAGGTCTGCCCAATGGAAAAGTAAGTCAATAAGAGAATTTTCAAAAGGAAAAAGCCTTAATTAATGTTTGTGAATGCGATCAATAAAGTTTACTTAAAGTTCAGTTTAAGAAAATTCCAAAGTTATCGCTGCAAGTTGTACTTTTTCCTATTCCAAATGGAATAGAGAATGAATAGCTTTTTCATTAATTCAACAACGTAAAAGTATTTCGCTTACAAATGATTTTTGCATGTAAATCTACGTAAAAAAAATAGTATTATTATTTTGTATATTTACGAAGTTATTACCTCGTATATATACGAAGTTTATACGTTTTTAAATATTATTATTTGGCGTATAACATTATTTGATATTTAAAGATGTTGATATTAATTGTAAATGAGAATTGATATTTATATTCAGATTATAAATCAGATTATCAATTCTCACTTACTTGTATAAATTAATAATATAAGAAAATATATCGACATGCACGCATATTTTATAAATTATTTTATAAATTATAATATATTTTATAAATTATTATTTCTCACGTTTTAGAACGACAAAATAGAACCAGAGGCCTTCACGTTTGATAAATTTTATAATTTGTACTTCAAGATATGTCCTAGGAATGATATAGAGGAGCTTTTTCAATCCATGTAAGTATTAAGTTGGATTTTGCATAATTTCTCACATTATAGAAGACGTATTTTCTTGTTTATAGCACGAAAGGGAAAATCGATACCATAAGTTTGCAGCAATTGGTGGAATTCATGAATACAAAGCAGAGAGATCCGCGACTCAATGAGATCTTATATCCACTGTATACAGAAAAGCGATGTATCGAGATCATCAATGACTACGAAACGGATGAGAAAGCAAAAGCGGAAAGTGAGCTTCCACAAAATTTAATTTATTTTTCGTTATCGTTCATTTTTTATGTCGTGTTCTATTTTATTATTTTCAGAGAAACTGACGAAGGACGGTTTTATACGATACTTGATGTCAGATGAAAACGCGCCGGTATTTTTAGATAAATTGGAAGAATGGATGGACATGGACCAGCCGCTCTCGCATTATTATATCAATTCGAGCCACAACACTTATCTTAGCGGCCGTCAGATCGGTGGCAAAAGTACTGTTGAAATGTATCGACAGGTTCTGCTTGCTGGTTGCAGGTAATACAATCTTTCAATTTCTAACGATATATAGATCGAATAGAAAACGATATACAGATCGAAAAATATTTTGGAATGATTCTGGATGAAAAATGAAAAAAAACTATTGCAGGTGCGTCGAGTTGGATTGTTGGGATGGAAAAGGCGAAGATGAGGAGCCGATTATAACTCATGGCAAAGCTATGTGTACCGACATCCTTTTCAAGGATGTGATTTATGCTATAAGAGACACTGCATTCGTCACTTCCGAGTATCCCGTAATTCTGAGTTTCGAGAATCACTGCTGCATGAAGCAGCAATATAAATTGGCTAAATATTGCGACGAAATATTTGGTGACCTGTTGCTGAAAGAGCCCTTAAAAGATTATCCCGTGAGAGATGCGTCAAGAGACACCACGTTTAAAACTACTTCTACAGTAGTCGCATTGCAGCGTTGCAAGCGTCGCAATCAACATCAAGCTAGTTCAATTCTAATTGGACACTCTTGCGACACGCAACGTTGCGATGTGACTAATGTAGAACCAGCTTAATGATCCAATCAGCAAATTAAAATTATCATATGTGAACGTGTACATTATTTTCAGCTTGAGTCTGGATGTCTTCTCCCTCCGCCAAGCGCATTGAAAAACAAAATATTAATAAAAAATAAACGATTAAAGCCGGAAGTGGAAAAAATCGAGCTCGAGCTTTTCCGCGCCGGACAATTCGAAGACAAGGATGAAGTTGTAGAAGATGCCAGTGCACCCGCAAATGCTCCACCTCCAGAACCAGAGCCTCCGAAGGTGATTAACCACATTAATGAATTTTCAAACAGTTAAATTTCATTTTATCTTTCTCACTCTTTTTGAAAAATCAACAATATTACCTTTGATACGTTATGCAGGAAGGCGAAGCTCCTGCCGGAGGCGAAGGTGCTGAAGAGGTACAAGCAATCCAATACACGGGCAGTACAATGCAAGTTCATCCTTATCTTTCGGCAATGATAAACTACGCGCAGCCAATAAAGTTTCAGAGTTTCGAAGCTGCAGAGAGTACGTGATATCATTTATCGAAACATTCTACTTATCAGTAATTGTATATTTAAGATGATCAATATAAATTGATCAGTATAAATTTGTGATAACTTTAAGAAATTTATGAAAATCATTTTTAACATTAGAGTAAGTAGAGTCAAAATAACTGATTTGTAAATTTTTAAATAACGATGTTTTTTTAAACTTTCGCGTTTTTGCATAATATGTAAATGATTAAACTGATTCATTTATTTTTTCTCTTTATTTTTTTTTTTCAAAGAAATATATATATAGTATTATATATTTAA
>NW_017259319.1:859606-863575 GCF_001594045.1 Atta colombica
TATAATTAGTCTAAGATTTTTCAATTTTCAATCGCAGTTTATTAAATAACGAGCCAAATTTGTTGAAGTATATCATTAAGAGCACATGTTTCAGAGCTCAACAGATCTATTTATCAAATAATATCGTTAACACAATAGAAATAAAAAATAAATTTCACAAGTTTTTATTTTTCATTTCGTATTAAAGGTGATTTTATTATACTGACGATATACTGACGATATATATCGCTTTGATTAAGATGAATAAATACGATATAATTTAAATAATTTTCACAATTTTAAAAATATTTTTACCTCGCATCTCACTTGCTTTTACATTTCGCTTCTTTTGAAAAACAAAAGAAAATTCTATATTAATCCTACTGTTAAAATTATTGTCTATGTATATTTATTCCTTTTTTGTAAGATATTGTAAAATCATGCAAAGATTTTATCCAGCGAATACGTGAATCAGTAAATGCGATTCTCGATGAGTTTTGTGTGCCATATATGTCTTAAATTTACCGAGGTAACGGGTGTTTATGTGGTGGTGCGTACGTCCTGGAGACTTAAGGAGAGTTAAATGAATGAGCGTACACGTGCGCATGTGTCGCGCGCGCGACATGTACTAATGTCTCGACCCCGACGTTGCAGGCAAGAATATACATCATAATATGTCTTCGTTCTCCGAGACTGCCGCTCTTAACTATCTGAAAACTCACTCCGTGGAGTTCGTTAATTACAACAAGCGGCAAATGAGTCGAATATATCCAAAGGGCACGAGGGCTGATTCATCGAATTACATGCCCCAGGTAACTGCGACGATACACAAACGCATTTAGATTCCCCGCAGAGTTATTACTCACGTTATATCTCTGCATAGAAAGAACGATTTTAATATATCTAAAAATTTAGTTAGATACAAATCTAAAAATAATTTTCTTGTACTCAACATAATTATGATTATTAAGTTAGAATTTGTTTTGATGTTAACATTTTTTTGCAGTATTGCTGATCATATTTGAGTTACTTATATAATTATTTTAATATTTCAATAAAATTATTTTCAGATCTTTATTTGCAATATTTTTAAGATTCTTAGCAAAAGCGTTTTTTTTTTATTGTTTAATATTATACATACAAATTGCATTGAAAGTCACACGTTCTTTCATTAAATATTATTTTAAGAATGATCATTTTACATATACTTGTTTTATGCGAGGTATTTTACCTAGGTTTTTTGGAATGCTGGCTGTCAGATGGTGGCTTTGAATTTCCAAACTCCTGATTTGCCGATGCAGCTTAATCAGGGAAAATTCGAGTATAACGGTACGACGGGTTATCTGTTAAAACCGGACTTCATGCGAAGACCCGATCGAAGCTTCGATCCCTTTTCCGAGGACGTCGACGGTATCATCACCGCGCAGTGCGCAGTTCAAGTCATAGCCGGGCAATTCTTGTCGGATAAGAAGGTGGGCACGTACGTAGAGGTAGACATGTACGGTCTACCAGCAGACACGATCAAGAAGGAATTCAGAACACGGATGGTGCCGGCGAACGGTCTGAATCCGGTTTACAATGAGGAACCATTCTTGTTCCGGAAGATTGTGCTTCCTGATTTAGCAGTACTCAGATTCGGTACTAACGCTTCTTTCTTTACATGGATCCATTATAATATAAATTTGAAGTAAATAAATGTTGATGTCTACAACTCAAATATTTTTCAATCATTATATTTCATTTCCGACAGGTGTGTACGAAGAAAATGGCAAATTGCTCGGACAGCGAATCTTACCTTTGGACGGCCTTCAGGCTGGTTACAGACACATCTCCTTGAAGACCGAAGCGAACTTTCCGATGGCGTTGCCCATGCTCTTCTGCAACATAGAGTTGAAGATTTACGTCCCCGATGGATTCGAAGGTAGTATCCCAGCGGCTCAAAAATAGTAGCACTCTTCACGGCATTCTCTCACAAGCACGCCTCCAATTTCAGACTTTATGGCCGCCTTGTCGGATCCGGGCGGTTTTAGCAAGGCCGCCGAGAAGCAAACTGAAACGATGAAGGAACTCGGAATAGAACAGACCGATGCTAAAAAGAAGAAAGAAGAAGAAACGAAAAAGGGTAATAACATTATGTATAATTATATTTTTATATTAAAAAATAATGATTCATTTAAATAAGGTAAGGGAACAAATTGCACCAAATATATTATTTAATTGTTACACATATGATTATATATACAATTCTTTTATAATTTCAGCAGAGACATTGAAACTGGAACCTATTACGTTAGAATCCTTAAAAAGGGAGAAAGGTTTTAAAATAGGCAAAAAACACCAGAAAGAATTGGATACTCTAAAAAAGAAACACGCTAAAGAGAGGCAAACTATGCAGAAGAATCATTGCAGTGCCATCGAAAAATTAACTAAAGGAAAAGAGTGCGTTGAAGTTTTCTACTTCAATGTAATTCTATCGCGCGAAGGAAATTTGAGAAATTTAAAATATTATATTTAATATTATATACAAGATATCTCAAGATTTAACAGACAAATTACCGGAAGATATTCGATAAGTAAAAATAGAAAAAAATGTTATTTAATAAAATTTGATTAGAAATTCTTTATTACAAGATTATAAACAAATATAAAACGAAATATGAAAAAGGAAACAACGTATTTTCATTGCATAGAATATAAAAGTGTACATTTCGTATATGAAAAGATAAAAGATGTTAGATTTCCATCGTCATAAAATAATAACTGCCATGAAATATCAATATTCTATCAAAATATCACCAAAATGTTCAATATTTGTTTATAATTTCGCAATAAAGCATTTCTAGCTAAACTTTATAATATTTTTTTCTTATATTCCCTTTGATAGAACAGGTTCCTATAATTTGTCCGTTAAATTATGAGATTCTGTTTATTTAATATGTTATTTAATATACATGATATTTTTAGCAAAAATACTTTGGCGCAAGATGCAAATGTCAAGAAAATTATAAACGAACAAACGGCTCAATGGTCTACCATAATGGAAAAGCAGAGAAAGGAGGAATGGGATTTATTGAAAAATCAGACACAGAATTCTCGTGACGAGTTAAAGAGACTGATCGAGATTGTGCAAGCTACACAAATTAAACAATTACAGGCGAAGCACGACAAGTTGGTTCACATCATTTATTTGTTTTGTTATACTTCTTTGCTACTGCAAAGATTTGAAAAATAAGTTCTAATATTTTTTGCCATATCGTTTAAACACGTTATTCTAGAGACATAAAAGATATGAATACCAATCAAGCGAAAGTATCCGTGGAAATGGCAAAAGAGGTAATGAGTGATAAGACTTTGAAGACAAAAGGTGAGAAGGACAGGCGACTTCGCGAAAAGAAGCAACAGAATACGAAGAAATTCGTGGAAGAGAGAAAGACTATAGAAATCAAGCAAGGTCGTGAGAAAGAGAAGCTGAAGGCTACACATGAAAAACAAGTAGAAGAGTTGGACAAGGACATCAATACAGTAAGTTTGAAATAGCTCTTAATTCTAATGGTCTTTTTTAATAATATATCGAATTTTCAAGTAAGTTTGTGGAAGACAGCATTCTTTTCTTCATGATTCTCTTTAGAGTTTTCAAATTAAGTTTTAACGGATTAAAAATTAATTTCTGTTCTTTATTGAATGAAGAAAAAAACATACAATTCTTATTATTTTATTGTTTAATGCTCGCGAATAGAAAAACCGCGTAATAAATAAGTATAAAATATAACGAAAGCAATTGTAATTTTTATTTATAAAATTAATGTGATTTTGTAAAATAATACACATTCATTCGGTAATGTTGCAGAGTATTGAAATATACGAGAATGAAGTGGTTGAATACAATTTATCGCCTAAGACGGAATTCTATATATAATTTTTCTTAACATTTCTAATCATTTCTGTTATCATTTGTTAATATTATTGTTTTCTATTTTATGTAATATATAT
>NW_017259319.1:863675-867008 GCF_001594045.1 Atta colombica
AAAGAAGGTATTAAAAAAATAGCTTGTTAAAATATTTTACCTTGAATTCTGTCATAAATTATACTATATTATATTGTATCAATTTTTTCTTCATAAGGGATTGCAGAGGTAATATCGATTAAATTATTATATAATATTTTTTAAATATTTATTAATATAGGTCAACAATTTTAGAACACTTTTTGTCTCCGAAGTATAATCAGAACTGCGAACAAGTTCATAATTATTTACACGACAATGGGAATGTATAAAACTATCGTTTAATTTTGGCACGCAATTTTGTACATTGTTAGACTTTTATGCGTTATTAAAAAGGTACTGACGATTATAATTATAACACAAACATTTAAATTCTCTTGAAAATAATTTTACCAAATTTTTTATCTAATAAACGGCATCTGTACTTTCCTGTACTTGAATGAAATTTTGTACAAATGACATACGGTACACGTGCAAGGAGGCGATAGATCCGATGCATGATCCAATCCAATAAACTATCACATGCTCCATGGATGAGGTTCCCAGACAACCATATTTTAAAGAAGTTGCCAGTGCAGGATTAAAGTAACCGCCGGTGTAATTGAAAGCTGAAATACATTTTAAAGATCAACGATACAGGCATTCTTTCACATCGTAAGAAAGAATATAGAAACATTCATCAACCTGCAACTACTAAAGACGTCCCCACGAAGGCATCGATGACCGTGCTAAACCTCGGGTTCAGGTCACCCAGCACGCGGGATACCACTCTGCACATGCACGTTGCAATGCATTCCACAAGCGCTCCAATTATAGCGGACACCTGAAAAATCATGGCTTTTCAATTTATAAAATTACTTACAATCGCATCCCAAGTAGAACATAGAAGTCATAATAATATCATGAGGACATCATCATGACTTCATTCATCACTTATAAGTCAATTTTTAAGTATAAAATGAAGACGTTCTGTGATGTCATTTTGACTAAATTATGATTCCATGTTCTACCTAGGACGTATTGAAATTATTATTGAACGCGTACTATATATTGCGCAATATGTCGAATGAATAATGAAACTCCTACTTAAAATATTATTTAAAAATTAATATTAGTTTATAATTCGTCGATGGGAAAAATGACGATTTAGTCTTGCCTGTAAATCTGTAGTGCAATCGCCATAGGCTCTATTCTTGTGCGTAGAAGCGAATTGTAACGCCCACAATATTTGGATGTACTTAAATATAAGAAGACCGCCAGCCAATTCCGCGCATATCGATAAAAATGCGACAATCAGGGGCTTTTTACGTATTACAACATCCTCCATGTGTGTATAAGGACACGCAGAAGCTTCATCCCAGTTTATCGACCACCAGATTGTTAGTAGAAACAAATAAAGCGCGTACATCCATACTCCCCAATTGTCCGCAACTAAAGAAGTTCAAACTTTTTAGGGGAGAAAATATTTAGGACCAGTGCTATTGTAATATGTACAATAAAATGACAAAAAAATAATATAAAACATTTTAATCAATAGTTTAAAAATACATACAATGAAAAAATATAATTATAATGCTAACATATATATGTAATAATACGCAATATATATAAATATAATTGCAATATAAATAATAGATTTCTGAATCCACAAGATTATCATTCATCAAAGTTAATTGTATAATATCGTCAATTAATACTTATACTTATAAAACAGAGTTGACTTACTTATAATGAGCTCGAAACATGCCCCGCAAAGTTCTGCTGTAGCTATGAATTCAAAAACCAAAGCTCTTGTAAGGGGATAAGAATTAAGATAAAATAATGCATATAGCCTTAGCCAATACGCTATCCAAATCGTGACTCCAATGTACGCTGTAGACACTATCAAGTCTATTGATCCAGGCATTATCCTATTGAGATATGTGCCATTTAAACAAGTGCGGCATCAAGCGTAATGAAAACGTATGAGCGTAATAAAGCATATCCGATGAACAATCATATACCACACACTAAAGAAAGATCTACAGTTATACCATCCAATACAGTGATATATAATTAATATTTTTACAACGGATCATAAATTTACAAATTATTTATGCATATACCGTCTTTCTCATTAAGATTAATTTTATCATGTAATAATGTGCATTCATTTGATAAAACGCGAAACTAACGATGCATTATGTAATTGATTTACTAATTCTATAATATATTGCATAGTTTAATAGAGAAACACAGCAAAAACTTACAAGGTAATCACCAAATCACACAGGCTACTATTTTAACTTTTATTATTTCGGTTTTCATAAAACTTCGCGCACGAGACATTCGCATTGAGTAGACTTCACCTAGCGGTTATTTAAAACTAAGAGTACCAAATATATCTGCGCGAATATGTCGCGAGGCTTTAAATAACTCGCCGAGATTGTCTCGAAGCATAGTACTATGAAGCAATGGAATTTTTATTGATTCGATTTAAAGAATAATATATTCAAAATAATTGATTTAAAAAATTACTCAAAAAAAAGATTATATCTCAATAAAACATAATTTGGAAATACATTATACTTTCGTGAGTACATAATCGACGAAGATTCTCATAAAGAACTGAGTGGCGCAATGCATCAATGATGTCGTGGATGCTGCAGAATGTATATCTGTTGCTTTCAAAATGTTCGCTTTACATATTCATACAAAAGTTTATAAACCTATAATAATAATACTAGAAAAATCGTTATCTAAAGTACATATCAAGGTCAATCATAAAGGGGACTGCACGTATACAATCAGAAATCATATCTGCAGTTTTATTCGGTTCATGATTTAACTACATTATTTTATATACGTCGAAATAAATGATCTCATGTATTGTGAGAAGTAACATTAATCTTAGCATTGTAAAAAAGAAATATTTATTTACAGGAATTGAGGGACTCCCCCCCTTTATGTTTTTTAGCAGTGCTAGGAGAGTCATCTTGATTCTGTGTCCTTGATACTATCCTATGAATTCGTTTAGATTTCAAATACGACATTGTTTCGGCTGATGATCTAAAAATCGATAAAATGATTATTAAATTAATGTGTAAATTTATTAATTTAATGATATGGGATTAATACATTTTCATGTAATTATACATTATACATATTCATTTAGAAGGAATGTCTAAAATGTATTTCGAAAAAATATTTCTGAAAAAGATCAGAATATCCATAGAAAATTGTAATGAAAAAACTTAAGAAATGTTTCATATATGATCATTGTAGTAATGTCAATAATAATTACAAAAACTTAATTATAAAAATATACTTAATCAATTATAAAATTAACATATATAAAAGATGTATGTATATATA
>NW_017259319.1:867108-870026 GCF_001594045.1 Atta colombica
ACGCAGAAGATTTAAATTTTTAATTTCATTTATTAAATTTAAATCTTAATCTTTTGCGGTATGAACTTTCCGGACAACCCAATATATATGTATATATATGTATATTTTTTTTTTATATACCTAGTCATTTTCTGTTCCGTCAACATATCCGAAGAATTACTCTCAGATGAATTAGAACTCAATGAATAAGGAATGATCTGATAAGTTCTACTAACGACCTCGTTAGCTGATTCATTATTTTCTGTCACAAATGTGACCATTCGTGTATCTGCATCACTCGAAGATCTTTTTTTATTATTCTCAGACTCCGACTTCGCAGTTTTAACATCTGTCTGATTTTCAACCTTCGGTTTTAACTTGCCATCTTGCGTAGGGAAATTTACAGTAGGTAAGTTAATAGTTTTACTCCCTTTAGTATTCATCAATTTAATTAATAAATTCGATAATTCTTCCCTTTTTCTCGTTACAACAATTTCCTCAAACCATGCTTTCAAAGTTTTAATTGGCAAAGTATAATCTTTAACAGGATCCTAAAAAAGAAATAAACTCATAATCATATTGATAATTTACGTAATTAAACATGTAAAAAATAAATACAATAATACAAAAATATTAAAGATATTTCAATATATTTGCCTTAAAAAAACTTTCCACATATTGTAAAACATATAATCCGCAATCAGTAAAATTTGATTGTTGGGGTACTTTTGGGCACGCTCCTTTAATAGTATCTTTTGAGAACGTCTTTTCTACACCAAGTTTGGCAACATGTTCGCAACTTAAATAATCTCTTAACGTAGCGACCACCCGTGCTCTACTAGCACCAGCAAGCGAATCGAATATCAATATACAGGGACTGTAAATTAAATTATTCAAAATATTAAAATCACAATAGATTGCATTACAAATACATGATATAGATGTGCTGCTTACTTCCTGACGGTTTCCTTCTGCTCTTCGAGTTTAACATTAATTTGGATTTTATTTTTTTCTGATTGATCTATCTCATCCTATATGTAAAATATATTACATTATAACCAACTGTTTTAAAATAAAGAAAATTATTAATGATACAATTTAATTCTACCTCTTCGTCACTGTCCGTTTCCATTTCATCATCATCGCCTTCTGCTTCGTCTCTCTCAGATCCATCATCATCTAACTGATCTATCGTTATGGTCGTTGGTACAGGAGTGATTGTTGTAGAGCCAATTGTGACAGCTTTTGCTTTTAATTCTTTTATTTTTTTACTTTTTTGCGGAGTCTTATTAACATAGTTTTCGCTAATTTTTGCAGTACAGGTGGATATTTTTCCAACTAACCCGGGAAAGCAAATAATAGCCAAGAACCAATGTGCGCTATAAACAATATTAATATGATACGAATTTGGACCAATAAAAATGAATATATATTTAAATAAGAGAAATTCTATATCCGATTAAACAGATCTTAATATTTAAATATTTCTGTGTGAATTTATACATATCTGAATTGCAAACTTCGCGAAATCTTTTTCGGTATCTTTTCTTGAAACGCAATTATAAGCAGAAAATAATTTTTTATGCTAATAAGTATCTTTATGATTCTGAGTGAACCCAGTTGGAACATTAGATAAAGAAATACATCTTAATTATTAAATTTATAGGATTCATAATAGAGATACACCGGATATTCGGAAAGTATTTGGTATCCGGCATTTTTTTTACTATTCGGATAGCCGGATATCATTAATATCCAGGAATATATCCGGTTGAAATTTGATATCATTAAATTTTTGATTTTATATTATATAAATGTTCTAGAAACAAGTATGCTTATTCATAATGCTATAATATGTTATATATTGTTGCAAAATTCTAATTTTTTTCTCTATGGGCTTTTTTTTTAGAAATCATTTTCTCGGAATTCGGTCGGATATTCGACCGAATACCAGATATCCGATGTTTCATTCTGTCCGGATATCCGATAATTTTACGATCTGGTGTATCTCCTAATTCATAGGATCATTTACGAAATCAAATTTACAGGATTACTTACTGTTCGTTTATGGGAATTATGACAAAATCTTTTTCAAATATATTGACATTTTTTGTCCACTTCTGTACTCTCGCGTGCCGTTTGGCAGCAGGTGTCATTGGCACAGTGCTTTCGGCAGCTTGGGCATGTGGGCTAGTTAAACGTTTGTAAAAATACGAACTAAACACGTGAGTTCTATGTTGATCAGATTCTGATAATACCTCTAAGGTCAAATACTTTAAATAAAAATCTATAATGACATCATTCAAGAATTGATCTTCCGCAAGACATAAGTAATCTTCAGTGTTGATAGCTATACCTCCTTTTGCAGGAGGTGGTGGATATACAGTTATCCTATAAAAAGAAATTTTTAAAAAAATTCCAACAACCATATTTATAAATTTACATGAAAAATGAATATTAAATATCGAATAGATAAAATTATAAAATATATTTTATTCGATATATATCAAATTATTAAAAAACAAAATTGAGTATTAAATAAGAGTCTCACGTTTGTATGTCATCACTAACAGCAGTAGTATTTGCTACGTTTTGACTCTGTTTCCGTGTAGTATTATGTGATTGTAAACACTGTAAATACAAAAATATATAAAAATATTTGTACTACATAATATCCGTATAATGAAATAAAATTTAATTTTAAACACGTACATCTCTTGGTGATGCCCGTATAAGTATATCGTTAGCTTCTTTAGGACTTAATTCATCTATTTTATCTCCTCGTGAGAATAAGCTTGTTAATATCACCTTTGAATCATCCGGTAACTTATCTGGTAATAATGTAATACGTTTATGCGTGTGATCTAAAAAATAATAAAAATAAAATATTAATCATCATTTTTGCAAGAATCTTTATTGTATATATATATATATATATA
>NW_017259319.1:870126-876514 GCF_001594045.1 Atta colombica
AAATTATAGAAAATATTAAAAATACAGAAAGTTCATGTCATGTAAACACCTTTCCCAGCAGGGTCATAATATGGCCCCTTTGGATCTTGCATTCCTAATAATTCACGTATCATGGCTCCTGTATTTACAGATGTATAAAAGAATAGTACTGGCATTGTTTTTCCAAAATGAATTAAAAGCTTAACTATATCTTTATACTTCACGTCGAAAGTAACAAAACTTGCATCTGTAAAATATTGGAATATTTTAAGAAGTTTATAAAAAAATCTTATACTCATATTTCCGTTATAGATAAAAAACTTACCATCTTCTAACAATGGTACGCTAAATCTTACACCACTATGAGAAATCACTACTTTTTCCCGAGGAATATATTTATAAGAACCTATTCTGACCGTTCGACATTCTAGAGCAGTTTGTGGTAGTTGCCCAACATCCAAAAAGTTCTGATTTTCATATATTTCTAAAATCCAATATTCATTATTATATTATTATATCAGCCGTAAATTGTAATAATCATTTATGCATCGTATAAAACATTACCTTTACTATTTTCTTCATTGTCCATAACATCGTCATATAAATTAAAAGCAGAAGTATTTGTAATTATTGGTTCCTTATCCACAATAGTGTCCTCTTCATTAAATGTATTACTTGCGTTGCCTACTATTGCATTATTATTAATGCTTCCAGTTTTTTTAGGTCTACCTCCTTCTTCTTCTTCATCAGAAGATATTGTCAAACATTCTAGAAATTAATAAAATAATCATTAATGTATATACATATATTTCATGCATAAGACATATGTATAACATTATTATATGTACCTGGCTCTTTATGAATAGGCTTTGGTTTGGAAGCTGTACCTTTAGCTTTTCCCTTGGACCGTTTGGGACCATCTCGTTCTATTTTCTCTGATTTCGTAGCATTTCGTTCGTTGTTCTTCTTATAAAACATCTATAAAAATATACAATCGTAATACATTTTTACAAACTGACACGGGAAAGATTGGTAGAAGAAATGATCGACGAAAGTATATGATACGCTACTACTAAATTACCCTAATAACACATTTATTGGCACAGTTATTGGCACAATGACTCAAGATGTCCTTAATTAACCAATGTTATCGCCAATAAATGGCCACTAGGATATATGACATACATTATATGATACATTAAGATGATCGTAGTAAACTGCTTTCGATATGACCTGTAATGACATGACAATGATATAAAACGTCTTAGTTTTAAAATTAATTCTTGGCTTAATCCTTCTCTAAACAAAATACTTCTTAATGACTATACGCTGAAAGCGCTCTAAATTTGCTATATTAAAATGCTATGTTAATGGTCTTCTTAAACTAAACTCGTATTTTTAAATAAATTAAATTTGTTAGCAACATCAATCAAACAATAGATTATTGTAATAAGATCTCATTATAACAATAATAAGAATATATCGGTCTTCTGGCATCGCAGACATAATCCTTACATCGACAGACATCCCAGCCTCCTTCCTTTCTGCTATGGGTATCGATTTGACTCCATCAATTTTTATTTTTGTATTACATCGTTCACATCGGTTGAAGAATAGTGAACTGTATCCGCAGTGTGGACAGAGAGCAAGCATTCCTTTGACCAAAATAGGTTCCTAGTAATAACATGGTATACTTCGTACTTGTAGAATATCATTTAGTACTTGTAGAATATCATTTAAATGATGAACTTTAAGTGTACTCCCTTAGTTTCTTACGGAAATTCTTATCAATCGCTATCAATGTGATATTATTACATATTGTATATAAATTATCATTAACCCTTAACTACAACTACAAAAATTACATATAAGCTTTAAAATGTTCCGTGAAGAGTACAGAATGCAAGTGAATCTCCGCTTTACTTACAATTTAGAATTACGTAGTATCAATTATACAGATTATACCAATCGCGTCTAAAATTTTTGTTTCGGGTTCAAACAAAATATTAATAAAGACTGACATTATGATGTCCGTATCAGACTGCATTAACGATTCGATTTCAGTCAATGTAGCGAGTCCATTGTGATTAACTGAAATAGAACCGGACAATCGTCAATCGTAATCATCAATACGTAGTCTAGGACTTTATGGAAGTTAAGGATCATTTAGACTGTCCGTAATCTATTAATTTATGCCGTAATCTGTAAAAATTTATCATAATTGATTATTGCTCTCACATTTGAGTGTGATTAATCAATTCTTACAGATTACGGCCAATATATCCTTTAGCTTGATCCAGAGAGCCCAATATTGAAGAACATTGACATTATTAATTATTTTAATTATTCCAAAGATAAATTAATGAGAACTTTACTTTCCTTAATAATTGTTTTATCATCAGAAACGTATAAATTTGACAATTTTGAAATCATCTTGAAACAGCTAAACAGTTGATGTCAGCGTTCTTTAATTACCGCCAGACTCACGCGGAAATAATCACTTTAACTCACATAAAAATATCTGTCTTTAATAGTATCTCGTCGCTCAAATGACCCGTTGTTATAGTCGAGAGTTAATTATTGTATATTATGTTTATTTCATTTAATTCTGTCTCTTCCATTCTGTTATTTTTACATAATACATTTATATTATTCATATAAATATCGAATATAATACATAATATTATTGATATGTTAAAATAAAGAAATTGGCATAGCATCAATAAAATAATATTACTGTAAATTATAAATCATATATTTTTATATTAAAATTAAAATTAGATTTATATTAAAATTAAATATTATCGAGTATTTCAAAACAATAAATTTTTTAAGAATTAAATATTATATAATATATAATATAAACAATATAAACAGAATTGAAAAGAGTATAATTTTTATGCCAATATCCTTATTTAATCAATTTTTTTTTACACTGAATCTATAAGCTCACCTCAATAGTTTGTGAAGAGGTGTTACTATTTTCATCCGATGCACTAAAAATATTGTCATTTTAGAATTTTTTGTAATAATTGGATATTACAGTATAAATATAATATAATACAATTTCATATCTTACTTGTTACTTTGGGATAAATTTTCAATTTTTGCAGTGGAGCTCACAATTTCCTGAGTAGTATTACAATCACCATCAGTACCCTCGAAGGACGTTGAAAGCACCCCGGAATCTCTTGGTTCCACTATATAGTTTATACCCAGTGCGGGATCATCCACTAAGGAAACTTGCGTTTCATTAGGAAATGGAATATTCACCTAAGAACATTTTATGTAATATATAAAAATAAAATATCTCGCAAAAATTCGATTGTTACTAATCATTGTGATTGCCTTACAATTCTGGAGTCATGTCAAAACAACATATAATTGTAATTATTAAATGCAAAATTTCCTTATGCTATTCATTGCATGAGAAAATTTATAAATTTTTTAAACGTTGATATCAATAAATATTCTTCTTTAATATTTTACAAAATTCTTCGAAATTTTCAAATTTTTCAAATTATATAGCAATTTGTCAATTACCCTGTACAATTTTTCTACAAATCTTTGTAGAAACATACCTGGCTTAAGACTGCACGTACCTGATCCAATAGGTCGTGTACAGTGCAGTCCTCGTTCGGTATGTCGAACGTAATTAGTCTCTGTTCTCCTGTGGCTAACATTACTAACATTTTGGCCGTATTTCCTTGAATTTGTTGCTGAACTACGGCATTTGCTGGATCATTAATTGTGTTTTTAAGATAAGCGATGCTTTCACTTGAACTGCTTTCATGTTCTAATCGTGGTGAAGAAGACTGTTGTGTACCATGCCCTTTCTCCTGAACAAGTTCCGAAGGATTGACTTCCATATCAGTATTAGTAACGGGTGTATTATGTTCAGCTGAAGAGACTGACATTACCACGGATGGTTTCGGTACTTGTTGTGTAGAGATTGAAATCTGTTGCGTTCTTTGTTGCGTAGAACTTATAAAATGACGCGTGGGATTATGCGACGAGGAATGATGCTGCAAAGTATGAGAGAGTTGTCGTGTGTTATTTTGAAAAAACCCTTGTTTCTCGAGTTGTAGTTTTAACTGTTTAATTTTGGCTTGCTTGATTTGCTCATTTAAATGCTCCATATCCGGAGGTTGCATTCTTGTTGGTGTTTTAGAAATTTCAGGAGGAACTATTGCCACAGGTCGCACATGCGAAATATTCGAATTAGGAGTACGAACAGGTCTCACAGCCACAAGATGTTTTTGTGAACCGATAGTTTTACAGACAGACAGCGTAGATTTAGGACCAGTTGTATTAGAATTTTGAATCCGGTTTTCCATCGTAGTTACTACCTTTATTCCTGGAGTTTGAGATACGATACCCACAACGTTATTTGTTAACTGTCGACTTTTAATCTGACAAGGTTTAACACTTAACTTTTTTTCCATCTGACATGGATATGATTCAGAATTTACATAAAAAGGCGACTAAAAATAAAAATAATTGTAATGTCATTATTAAAAGAGTATAATTAATTTTTTTTATTAAACATTATTATAATGTGTAATAACTTACTGTAATATTATTTTGTATATTACTTTTAGTTAAAATGGCAGTCTGATTTTTTTCTAACAATGCATTTTGCTTCGCTACTGTGGAAGTATTAGCGTTTGATATTTTCATAAACTGCACTGACTGCCCTTCATTTTTACATTCTGCCTTAATACCTGAAAAAAATAACTTATTCATTGTATTGCAAACAAGAAAAATATCATAGACCAATGTTAAGCACAATAATGAAATGTAAAATAAATTAGCAGATTTTGCAAAGCACATTAATATAGCACAATCATTTACTTACCAGTATTACTTGCAATGCTCACAATATTTTCATTAACAATATGTGCATTCACGGTATTTAATACTTCCTGTTTTAGTATTTCCTGGGTTTCAGATAGATCATTCGTTTTGATTATATAGACATTTTGTCTGAAAAGTAATAAACACTATTGTATATACATATATTGTTATACAAGTGCATCTTATTTTAAAAATATAAAAGATATTAACATGAATATTATATGTATTTATCGATAAAAAATGTACTATTATGTATTATTTTATTCTACAAAATATTATTTATGATGAGTGATTAGATGAAATTAATAACAAAAACAGAATTGGAACAAAAGTTTGCTACCTGGATGCGAGATATAACTTTATAATGGTAAATTATTATTCGATCAAAACTTCAATTCAGGAAAAAAATTTTTTTTTCAAGATAAGATTAGATACATTTTTATTTCAATATAATTATTTTTAATATAATTATAATTATACTTAACTATATATATAACTATAATTATATTTAATACTAATCTTTCTTTTTCTTTTTAAGAATGGACTGTATCGAATACATCTAATATTATTTTTTCTTAGATACTACTTGATTTCTAATAAGAGAAAATATTGTGCTAGATTTAAAATTTAAACTCACATACAAAATACTCGAATAAATTAAGAAACTTAGAACTAGAATAATCACTAACACAAAAGATCGCTCATAGGCCACACATGTTAAGGATGGATTGTATCAAATATATAACATTATTCTTTAATTATCATTCACAGTTTCTAATCATTATTTCTGATTCATTATTTCTAATCATTATTTCTATTCAATAAATACATGTATATTTAATTTCAATTTGTATTTTATTAATTTGTAATATCTGCATTTTGTCTTAAATAAAAATTCTATATATACACAAAAACACACATACATACACAACACACCATAATCAATAAATTAGTATAAACAATTTATAATGCAAAACTCTTTAGTAATATTTTCTTTGAGGCACACGCGTACAAGGAAAAAAACTTTTACATAAAGTATAAAACATTCAATTTTCTGAACAAACTGAAGAAAGAATTATTCAAATTTTTATCCTTCATAAAAATCGAAAGTTAAACAAAAACATAAATGTGAATATAATATCATAAAAGATGAGATAAATATAATAACTATAATAAACAAGTTAAAAAGTTTATTGTATTCTTAACTCTTAATACGAAGATTTTCCAGTCGTTTATTACACAAGACGAGTATTCCGGGTTAATTTTCATTATTTTTACAAGTATATATACGAAAATTATTTAATAATTTATATTTTATAAAAATTAGTATATAAGTATTTCTTATATATACTTTAACACCTTTAAAAATATTTGTAGTGTTATATTTAAAAAATTATATATAAATGTTAAAACTAATGACTTGGTGCTCTTAATACTAAAAAAGAAATGCGCAGAACATGAATGATCCAATTATAACTAAGGATTAATTTTTTTATATTTTTGCAGTTTTGTTATGAAATTATATTGTATATAAAACAAAATTAAATATAAT
>NW_017259319.1:876614-903646 GCF_001594045.1 Atta colombica
TCATATATACATATATATTTACATATATGTATAGTATACATATATGATATGTTCAATAGAATGATAGAAGACTACTTTAAGAAGCACCTGTTACAATAATGTTATGCAA
Organism: Atta colombica; assembly: GCF_001594045.1. Classification (NCBI taxonomy): domain Eukaryota; kingdom Metazoa; phylum Arthropoda; class Insecta; order Hymenoptera; family Formicidae; genus Atta; species Atta colombica. The sequence continues at coordinate 876,724 of NW_017259319.1, forward strand.
TCTTGATATGTATGATAAGGAAAATTACTTCCATGTTATACAATCCTGATATGTATGGAAACATTTGCATATGTAAAAAGTGTTATTAAATTAAGTACATTTTCTATAAATGTTCGAAAAGTTATTATATACTTTAAAAACCCGAATAACATCTTAATCTCAAAATGTATGGCCCATTATATATGATATTTAAAATATTAAGATACACGTTTTACAGATTAAGATATTTATATTATTTTAGAACCATTAAAGTTTATCTCTTACAACCAGCATCGACACTCTAGACTGTTTGTTTTTTTGAGAGATATTAAAATTATACAAATTTATTATTAAATCTTTTGAATCTATATATTTTTTCTAATCACAAAAGCTTAGAGCTCTTCTATTCTATCCCGGTACAATTCGAGCAATTGAAAATGCATGCTGTATAAGTTACCCTTGTTCCAATCGCGTCGTAGATATTTGATTCCCTAAATTAATAGTTTGCGGGGTTAATATTGCCTGCCTGTTTTGTGGTGCAGTAGTATAAGTCACAAGCCGTTGTGAACCATTACTGCTATCACTAACATCTTCAACAACAAACTGAATATGTTGGCCGTCTGCAGTACAGATTCTCGGTACTTCTTCTAATGTGAAAGTACCACTGGCATTATGCACAACATTATAATAATGTGTATCCATATTATTCAAAACTTAGGTGTTAGCAAATATGATCTTTTCTCAATTAATAAAGACCAAAATTGGATTGTGCTAATACATTGATTTAGACCAATCCATCAATATCATGTCTGTAGAGGAATCTGCTAGTATTTATGCGGTACAACCTATGGAAAATAATAACTAATTATATTCGACTTTTATGTATAATTTCAAAAAGTAAGCAAATATACCGAACAATACAATTGTTGAGGAAATAATGTTGAAATAATATAGAAATACACTGTAAATTTAACAGCGTAAAAACTTGATAACACATAAAAATAATATAGTATTGTGTAAAGTAGATTTTAAATGCTGTATTATCAAAGCACATATAAAAAATCGCGTTTGTAAAATTATATTGTTTAACTGGAATCTGATTGTGTTTAAGTATTTGTAAAGCACGAATTTTATAGTAAACGTATATAAAATTATATTAGAAATTCTAAAATGTTTATATATATAAAATATATATATATATATATATATACACACAACACACATACATACATAATATATATGTATAGAGGAAAGTCATCGATGTCGACATACCACTTTGTTTTTAGACAATATTTCTTAAAAAAGGTGATAAACTTTAAAAACACAAGTACAAAATAAAAAGTCTTTCATCAGATAATAGATATAAACAGTTTTTATAATACAGTTTTGTAATAATTAATTTTCTCATAAAGTAAGCAAAAATGAGCGTTTGACAAAATAGGTTCCAAAATTGACATAGTAGACAGTAATGCTATGTATTCCTATTTTTTTTTCTTTTACAAGAATTATTTGCATAGAATAGCTACAAGTGAATGTATATAAGATATTCTAGAATCTTTTCACTCTCTTCATTATAAAACATTTTTATTGAATTATATGCACATTTACTTTATGCTGTTCTGCAAGATACAAACATGTAACGATAATTTTTCAAGAGTTATTCTATGCACGATTGTTTTCAGTTCCAATAGAACTATTTGACACTATAAAGCAACATTATAAAGATTAAGTTAATTCATGATCTGATTTACAGACAAGTGTGGCGATTTACGCTCATCCCAATTTTATATTTAAAGTCGTATTATAAAAAAATTAAGAAAAAAAAACTGATTTAAGAAACAACAAGCATTTAGAATAATGTAATATTATCAATAATATAGGTACTGTTATTTAAACTACGCAATTTACAAAAGAAAATCGTAAGAATTTTATTTTCACAATCGTAGAATTCATTTTTAGTCGATTTATACTTCTTTAATTAGCTAAACAGATCACGATTTTATTAATAAAGTGCAATAATTAGTTTTTGAGAAATAAGAGGGTGTTGCTTTAGGAGATCTATGTCAATATCGGCGATTTTCTTCTCTACTAACAAGGGAAATATCAGGTGACGGAATTGAAGATTTTGATGCGCTTTTTACGAGCTGTTCTTGAAGGAAAAAAAAACGATACGTGTCTGGCTGTTTCAGCCATTGGTCCATTGTTCCGAAAAAATCGATTTTTTAAATAATTATTGAAAAATGTATAAATGTAAATATCACTATCTTTATAAATTTTATTTTAATTTAATATTTATTAGTTTTAATTACTTTTTGATTGTAATGAAATTTCATGAAATTATATATTAATATTATAGATAATAATTAAACTAAAAACTAGATAATAATTAAACTAAATAATAATTAAAATAAATTATTGTTTATTAATGGAATATTTATTATTACATTGTTATCGTCGTTATTATTCACATGAACGCATAAATAAAATTGTAATGAAAACTGTTACAATTTCTGATGAAATTGGAAATTAAAAATTATGATTAGGAATAAGTCATATATATATGTTTGTAATCTTTTTTTGATTAACATTGATTTATTAATAATAAAAAACTAATCATGTTTTGTAGACATACATTATACGGGATAACATAAATTATAAATACAAAAAAAAACATAAATATTTATTGCATTGTGAACATCTAACAAATGAATTTTAGAATGTATTTTATTTTAGAATGAAAAATTTGATTCTTATCAAAATTGATTCCTGAAAGAAGCTATTTCCATAATGTCAATCAAATCTGCTTTCTGCCAGATATTAGAAAAATGTCTGCAACAAAAATTCATTCGTAAGATGTTCACAATGCAGTAAATATTTGTTTTTCTTGTTTTTATGATTTTTATCATCTCGTACGTCTACAGAACACAATTAGTTTTCTATTATTATTAATAAATCTATTAAAGTTAATCAAAAAAAGATTACAATCATATGACTTGCTTGTTCCTAATCTTAATAAATAATTTCCAATTTCTAATTTCATCAGAAACCATAACGGTTTTGATTACAATCTTATTCATGCGTTCATATGAATAACAACAACGACGACGATAACGTTGATAATAATAAATATTCCATAAATGTATGTTATTTAATTATCAATAATATGTAATTATATGAAATTTCATTACAAAAAAATAATTAAAATTAATAACATTAAATGAAATTTATAAGATACTGATATTTTCATTTACACAGTATGTTTTTCAAATTATTACAATAATTTAAAAAATCAATTTCTTCGAAACTGAGCCAATGGCTGAAACGGCCGGACACGTATCGTTTTTTTTTTCGCTCAAGAACAGCTTATATAAAGCGCATCAAAATCCCGTCACCTAGTGTTCCCCTTATAAAATACACAATCTTTAACATTTATTGAAAAGAAACTTTAGTATAAGAAAGTAAATATGGAAAAATATTTTCACATTAATGGAAACTTTTAAAGTAGTCTCCTATAGAAATTAATTTTTTCAACATTCTAAATACAACTCTGTTATCTACTAATCGTTATTGTCAAAATGTATGTATCTATCGCATCTTTTTTCGATTCAAAAAAGTTATAAATTTTTGTACAATTTATGTGCTTCAAAGATATCTTATATCATAATAAAAAAATGTAATAATATAACAACGTGTATGTCATGTATATATTGTAGTTGGGTTATGATGTATTAATTTGTTTACCAAATAAATTTACAAATTATAACGAGAGAAGATAATTCGAAATATTAACATAAGGAAACATTATTATTGTAAATAGAACTGTTTAATCAAAGATATAAAAGGAATTTTAATAAGAGAAAATATAAATGTATTATTCGAGATTATCGAATTATATATATATATTTTATATAATTTTATGTACAAAGACCCTCATCACTAACACGATTAATTATTAAGAATATATTAACAAATTTGAAAATAGTAAGTATGTGTATTACTAAAGCTCACTTGTTAAGATCTAGATACTACAGGCCTAAAAACTATACTTTTCATTTGATGACAAAAGTTGTCACAAATGTCATTTTGTTTTTATTATTCATTGAATGCCAAGAAAGATGAAATAATGTTTGTGATGACTTGTGTTACATTAAATGGAAAGCATCCAATAGATAAATCCAGTAGTACAATCACTTATTATTAAAGACCTTGGCAAATAAGACGCAAGATTTAGTCCGGATCTATAATAGGTATTTTAAGTCTTAAGCCGTAAGAAATTGATCAATTACAATCGAATGTGAGGAGAATAATCGATTGTGATTCGTTCATTTTTTATGGTTTAAAAATCTATTGTAGATCTGGACTTAAGCAAGATTGTGGACAAAGTATCAGCCACTGCCATAGCACATAAAAAAATTTAAGATATAAGATTTAAGCCGTAAGCAAATCGACCAATTACAATAGAAACTGTAGATCATAACGTAGCAATAGCAAATCCAACATGTTTGCTCAATCCACAACCTTGTTTTAAGAGGCCTTAAGCAGTAAGCTTTGAGGGCTGCCGCACACAAATTCCGCAACAGTGAACTTATCCATAATCTCGTAATAAGATGAATTTTCAACCGGAGTTTCAACCGGTTGAAACTCACCTTATGAATAAGTTTACTGCTATTTCTATTTCCGTTACAATACGTAGATCTAAAGCAATATTCTTATCGGTTTAAGTCTTATCGGTTTACGTCTTACGATTAATGTTACGGAATTTTGTGTGTGGCAGTCCTAAGAAATTGACTAATCACAGTTATCACAGTAAATATGAGAAAAATAATCGACTGCGATTGATCAATTTCTTACGGCCTCTTAAAGTAAGGTTGTGGACAAAGTATGAGTAGCAATTTCAGTTACTTCTTATTCACTATGAGTACTGAAAATCTATAATATATGTAACGTGATGTATGAATTATAAATTTTCGACGATATGTATGAATTATAAATTTTCAATAGTCGCAGTGAATAATGAAACATATCCTTCATGTGATTAGTAGATTTAAAGATAAGAACTAATCACATTCGACTACTTAACTCTTTAGTGAGTAATTGTATTATTAGATGTACTTAATAAAAAGCATAGGCAATAGAAACAAGGAATAACAGATTTCAACCTACCGATTACAGAATATATTCTAATAGGTTGAAATTTATTAATTTCCTTATTGTCTGTGCTCTTCATTGTGTCTACATTCTTAAAAGATACAATAATTTGTAATCTTATATATAGTAAGTAACAACATAAATCATTACATCATCAGGTACGTTCCAAATTTTTTGGATTATACGTAACTTATAGTAAATAAAAAACGAACAACTAATGTAAAATCCTTTATATAGGTCTTTTTTTTATATTAATTTCAAATTAAATAAAACAATGTCCACATGTATACCTATCATTAAAGGATCATTTATAATGCAGATAGTATACCGTAAGTTATAAAAAATCGATGTGATAATCGATTAAAGGACATGATACATTGAAAAATTTAAATAGTAAAATTTAAACAGTACAATTTAAACAGTAAGCAAAAGAGATTCAACATGTTGGATTTGCTGCTGTTTACATTATGACCTTACGATCATAATGTTTTCTATTGTGATTGGTAAATTTGCTTACGTTTTAAAGCTGCCGCATACATTAACATTTTCTTTAGCCAAGTGGATTTCGGCTCTATTACGAGGCCAAGTACCGTAATTAACATTTAATATCATACAATGAAAATAGTACGATGTAGTAAGTTGTAAGCCGGAAGAAATCGACCAATCACAGAAACACAGACATTCGACTGTAATTGGTCATTATTCGTCAATTTCTTGCGGCTTAAGACTCAAAGCTTAGGTAATGGCTTATTGTAGAAAACTCATTACAGCTTATTATATTGTGACTTACTATACAATACTATTTCCATTATAGCTTATAATTGGCCAATTCGCATACTGCTTACATCTTATTCCTTTACATTTTTCTATGTTTCTGACCTTACTGCTTAAATCTTTTTATGCCCCATGGGCATTAATTATTTTCTTCACATTCGATTGTGATTGATCAAATTGATTAGCTTACAGCCTCTATTGTAGATGATCTTTATGCCTAAATTCTAAGCAGAATCGCAAGGTTCATAATATATTTTTGTAAGAATTTTTAAATGCTTATATCTTTATACAATATTTTAAGACTTCTTATTAGTTATAAAATTAACAAAAAATCGAAGATATTTTCGAATAATCATACGTTTTATGATACATATGCATAAAATTAGGAAACTCATAAGTTCTAATAAGTTTCATGAGAACATGGTACGGGTTTACGAATCTGCTTAGAATTGACTCATTAATGTATTAACTGGATTTGTATTCTGCACATGTCTATCAATTGTTGGTGTCGTTATGTGTTGTGCAGATATTTTGAGCCCATTCTACAATTCAAAGAATCGATCATAGTTGAATATTCTCCTCATATTTAACTGTAATTGATCAATTACAACTAAAATTACAATTATGTTTACACAATTATAAAATAGACTATATGTAATAAAAAAACTGTGAAACAAGAGAGAGAATTATTCGCGTCGCATGCTTCAATATATTTGTAGAACAGGAGTTATGATAGGAGCTTGCGACATGAATAGATCTAGAGACACATAATGACACCGAAAACTGTTGATAGGCATGTACAGAATACAGACTCTAATCACTGAATTCACACCGATCATACAACTTGAGATTTGAAATTAAGAAAAGTGTCAAGCTTAATGAATTTATTTCAATACATAATTAAAAAAAATTAGTTTACCCTGATTATGAATAACATAAGATAAAATATTAAATGAAGTGACAAATTGATTTTCGACATAATGAACAGATATGATCTAAAGTGATTGAACAGCTGTAAGGAATATAAGAACAGATTGTTTATATTTAAATATTTCTTTGTGTAAAAGATATAAGGAAACATAAAAAGATGATGTCTTAACGTTATCCTTAACATGTTATATTCGACAATATATTTACAATGATCTGACGCCACATGTAATTAGGACAAGCTGATTTAACTTCCACAAGACACTTGTTGGAGAAAGCTACACGATGCGTTTGTCGAACACGAGAGCTACAGTGCAGGAGCCAGTGCAGGATTCTTTTAGACGCGATGGAGCAATATGATCGAGAGCAACGGAACGTCGCGACAGCGTACAGTTTAAAGCTCGCGACAACCATAACCTAAAAGCTAGAGCACAAAGGGAGTCGCGACCGTGCTTCCTCGTCTTCTTGTCGCGATATCTGTCACGGAGGATAAACAGGAAACTTCGAACATTCAGGCGAACTGGTCGATAATGATAAACGAGAAGTTGGCACGTTTTTGACGATTTAAAACAGAAAAATCGACCGCGGAACTATTCTTAAATGAAATCTCATAACCTCGTCGCATGGATTAAAGGATTAATTGTAGGGACGGGGAGGGGCTTCAAAGGCCGGTATCGACACGTTATCTCATGGAGAGACACGGCGTGGCGCAACTGACAATTCGCTGGTTGAAAAACACATGATCGAGAAACGCATTACAACGAGCACGACGGCGACGATACTGATCTTTTCTTCTCTACTTACACGGGACAACCGATATGTCTCAATAATGAGCGTACAATGATGATACTCACGAGCATTCGCACGAGTTGTATTTTATAAATACGCCGTGTTTAACAAATTCGAGTTAGTGATCGTACTCAGCACTTTGACTCGTTTTTCTTCCGATCTCACTTGGATGCATTCGGCGAGAGTAAATAACAACTGCACCTCGCCATTTTACGTATCCATTCGCACGGGCGAACCCCGCGCTGCGATGCGATGATTGCGATCACCAACACCACGACCAACGAGGAACGGACGGACGGTACGTTGCACGGGGGGAAAGATGGCGCGATTATTGCGCAGAACTTCCGGGACGCCGTTTGATCGCGAACTTTAAACCTGCGTGTAGATTCGCAATCCAAATATAAGTTCCGTGATTTATGTCTATTTTTACCAATATAGATTAATTTGCGTTGACTCCTATAGTCTTTACGATTATATTTATTATTTTTGTATTAATAAAAGAAATCTTTAAACAATTAGTTTAGTTTAATTTAATTGATTATTAGATTCACTTTTATTTACAGGTTTAATTTATTTTTTTAATTTATTTTTTATCTTCTAGTTCTAAAAGTTAAGATAAAGAGAAAAAGATAAGGACTACATTACTAGCGATGTAGATTAAATTTAATTTTAATTTAATTGATTCTTTGTTCTTTTCTAATTCTTAGAACAAAAAGAGATAGTTAAAGAGTCAGTTAAACCAAGATTAAAGTTAATACGTAGAAACGGGCATTAATGTACGGAAAAAGTAATCGATTAATTTAAAAGTGTTTTCTCGAATTACGTCGGAAAATGGAATCTCAGAAAAATAATACTGATCAATCGGGATTATTTAACTTTAGAGCGTTCGTCTAACACGCTAATCTGGAGTCGTTATATTACTTTTCCGAAATTCTGTCATGGAACCTTAAAATATAAAATTTCTAATGCATTGTACTGTTCATTTAGATTGATCTTTGAGCTCGACTAATCTTTTGTCATCTAAAATGAATGTATCTGGATAACTTTATTATATAAGTGCAGAACTTATCTTTTCAATTAATTCTAGCATATAAATTTTTTCCATTTATCCGGTATTTTTTTTAAATTGATACAGCATTAATAAAGTGTACACACAGTCTAATTTTATCATTTCAAAACATTTTATTAAATAAGTTATTGCATATAATTTTTCGATAAAACATAGCAATTAAAAAAAAAGCATTACGTAATTCTTGTGTATCTTTTAATTTCTACAAACAATCGAAAGAATAAAAAAAATCTACTTGCATATACTGATTTTAGATGTACACAGAGAAAAAGCTATGAATGCCAATTCTATAAATGATGCAAATGAGAATCGCAAAATTATTTGCAGACGTAACAAATACTTATTTTTTTAATATTCGTTACAAAAATTATTTACAATGCAAAATATTTGTCAAATATGCTGTGCAAGCAAATTTGACAGACAATTAAATTTTGCAATCCTTTATGCGTTCAATAATTTTTTCTCTCTGTGTGGCATCATAATTTATTTATATATACATATGTAAATCACTTTTTTCCTTATTCACATTTATTAACTGACCGACAGTCAATATTTGCCATATTATTATAAAATAAAGGAGTTATTCTTCGTCCACTATGTTCTAATGTATAAGATTCGAACGGAAAAAAATTAGGAATTAGAACGGGCAAATGGGATTCCATCCCAAAAATGGGTAATTGATTGCGCTCGTTATATTCGATTACAGAGTCGCAGTAGGCTAGTCCGTATGTTCTTGTAATTTGGGCAAAAGCGTGAACGATCTTGGTGTCGCACATCTTCAAGGGATTTAATTTACAAGTAACGATTTTGGATATTGAAAGAGAAAGATTCTGAAGAAATTTCTCTGAAAAGAAAAAAATTATGTTTACACAATACAAATTTATCTCGTTATTAAATCTGTAGCTTTCATACAACAAGTATAAATGACTCACCATATTTCAAGTCAAATACAAAATGCTTGTACCTCGCGACAAATAAATAAAAGAACGCTTGACAAATAGAATAAAACACAACGTGTTTTGCATAATCCTCAATATATTCCGAATATTCTTGTGAAGTGATATATTCGTTTAGCCATTGCGAAAATTTAGATATCATCGTTTCCACTAATCTGAAAGAAAATGACAAATATTAGATATGCTCTTTTTTAGATATGTATTATTTATGTAAAGTTATCAAAGATATGTATTAATTACTGCGGAGAGATAAATGAAGCACTTGCAAGCAGACTAGAAATATAGCAAACAGCTGTTTGCCGATAAATCGGTGGTACTGTAGAATTAGGTTTCACAACTACTTCACGCCACAACCAATTTGTAAACCTTTCCTCAATTGTAGAAATTCGCAATTGTCCAAAACTGCTCATGTAGAACACGATATATTGCACGTATCGAATGCCGTACATATTTAATATTTCTTTTTCAAATGCGTAGACAATATCGCTATATATTATCTCCAGATTCTTCAGCTGCAGAACGTCATTCACAAAACAAAACTCGTGCATATATTTAAAAAATAATTCCAGGCACGAGTCTAGTATACGTGCAGTTGGATGTGTAGTCCTACTTTTGTCTGTATCATTGTTAATTTTGGTCAAATTGTCACTTGTTCCATTATTGATACAATCATCTTCTACCATATCTTCATCATTGTTTACTTCTTCACAAGGTACATTGGCATCCAACGTCACTAGCCTACAATACAGATATACTATTATTTATTCTCTTACTAGTAAAGTCAAAAAAATAATTTTGTATGAGAACGGTTGATAGATTACAAGTTCAAATCAAACATTCATCTCATGTAAGCTTTAAAATTTTATAAGAGACTGATTTTTTTTAGATTGTCAGTAAAAGAATGAGGTAAATAGTAATCTGTTTCTTTATTTCATTAATTATAGTAAAGTCAAAAATTTCATTTATTGAATAATAGAAAAACTTACTTTCTAATAATAAGGATTAAAATATTTCTTCTTAGCTGAGGTGCATAATTTAGAATTTCTAATAATGCATAGAGGTAAATTTCATGTATATAAGTACCATGTACAAGATAGAATGGAAAATTTGAATCGAGGGCTTCAAGTAAATCCTTATTTGACCTAAAAAATTATAACATGTATATATGTTAATGATGACAAAAATTAATAATTCATAATCACTTTTCTATATCTTACATTGGTACTACTCTTAAAATTTCACGTAATATATCATGAATGTGATTTAGCCTTTCCATATCTTCATCTTTAAATTGTCCAATTTCATGTTCGATATTATTTTCTGTTATAAACATAAGTATTATAATAAATATTATATTATTATCAATAAAATATTATTAGAGACTAGTAATAAATATAAAATTTACTTGGTTTAAATAATTCGACGAGACAATTTATTACAATATTTGTGTGAAATGTCTGCATACACGCTAAATTTTGCAAAAAGAGTTTATATGTAAAAATCACTTGTGATGATCTATTCGTCCAGTTGATTTGAAGAAGTGCTTCAACAAACAATTTGCGTTCAATATCTAACAAGGATATATACTGCATTACCTCAGTTATAAATTCTGCTAAATTGTTATCCTGATAAGAAAAAAAGAAACAAAAAGAGTATTTTAAAGAAAGTAGTCTTACATCATAATATACAATTAATATATAAACTATATGATACATATATATCAAGCATTGTAAAAGACTGTAAATTTTCTCTGCGTCTTTTGTCTGTCTTAATACCATTACCTTTATAATACAATTTTTAATCGAATGTATCAACTTCTCGTATTCTTTTTTTCTAATACCCTTGTAATTATATAATATATCTTTAACATCTTTCGGGAGTGTGCATATTTTGTCAGGTTGTTTAATAAACTGCGCTCTAACTCCACTGTCTTTCAACATAGATGACACGCTGCTGATTCTTGAGGATACCACAGACATCTATTAAACAGACAATTAATCGGAAGAACTCTATTAGGGTCTAATTAATGATAGAGCTATCTCGTAAAGCGCTGCTCCAAATTTAATTTGTAATCAAGAAGCGTTCGTCGATATAAGTAAAATAGCACGTGTGAACGCGGGGTAGCATGTAGAGCGGCAAGAGAAATAAGGTTAAGCGCACGTTAAAACAAATTAGACCGAGCTACTTACTTTAACGAGTATGTACGATTTTCACTTCACATAAGATAAACTCTTTCCAGCAATTGCTGTACACACGTACGTTTCTAATTTCTATTCTTTGGATAAGACTTACATCCCACGTGTTAACAAATTATTTCACCATACGTGATCATACACTTTCAGCCGATCAGCAGTGTTGCCAATCCATTGCTGATCTATTGCTGAGTTCAGATACCTACTCGAGTGTCACCCAAGTGTGACACTTCATCCTTGCTGTTTATCGTACATTAGATAAGGATGACATAAGACCTGAGGAGCACCCAGGTAACCCAGGAAATCTGAACGCCTATAGTGTAAGGTATTTTAAAGAAGAGTTTTCTAAGAGTTTTCACTAAGCGCGTCACGCGTCGCGTTGTAAAAGAAAGAGACAAAGGTAATTCTTAAGTCAGAGAAATCAAAGAGCCCAGCCTTTTTCCTGTTATCGTGGATGTTTCTAGAAATTGTACACTATTCCTAGTGTATCTATTTTCGGTTTGGAAACTACGGCTACATTAATGATGAGACCATTCCAATGTCATGTATATACATTAATATATAAAAATCTAATAAACGTCTTCCATTTTATACATAGATGAGCATAATTATTATCATAATATAATTAATATAATAATATATTTAATACGTAATATATAAAATAAAATAAAATTCAATGAAATTGTATACTATATTAATATTTTGATTTAAAATTTTGCTATAGACTTGAAGTAATAAATATATTTCTATATTTGCGCAGTGTTTAAATGATCCACAATTTATTATAATTGCATATTATTTTATAAGTTCGATTTTTCTTTCATACAATTTCTTCGATAGTCTTCATTTATTTATTCTAATTGATTTTATAATTTTTGGAAAAAATATAATTTCTGGCCAGTATTTAAAACGCGCTTTTATGTTGCAATTCTATGTAACGTAAACTATAATACATGTTAATACTGTAATAACGCGTTCTGAATATATACAGGATTATCTATCGATGCAAAACGAACGGTGTCAAATTCTGAACAAGACTAAATTTTTTGCGCGTCGCACTTATATACTCTAATCGAAAGCTAGCGCGGTCCAATCAGAATCGCGCAGCGACTTTCTGCGCTCATTGGCTGGCATGCGAGTGGTGGGATTCGAAGTCTGACGGTGCCTATAAATAACGTGTAAGGGGTGATATCCCGCTTTTGCGCTTCAGCCAGAGAACAGGTGTGTGTCCTGTTATATTACGTTGAAATAGTTCGCACCTCTGGCTTCGAATCAATGTCTTCGAATCAATCATTGTGGACCTTTCCTTCAAAAGTATCCTGATCTTCAGAAGTATCCTGAACTCCAGAAGCATCCTCATTTCCAGAAATATCCTAATTCCTGCACTGTAGAGAATAAAACGACGGGCAACGGCTCGGAAAAATCGTTCGAATTATACTAACGAGGTAACTAATAAATATTATCAAGTTATTAATATTTTCACACACGCGGCGCGAGAAATATTTAAAAACCGATCGCTCTTAAGTTCTCTAATAGTTTTAATATGTCTTAAACGTGTTAAATAAAATGTTTAAGCTATTATTAATATGTACATTATTAATACCGCAATGTTTTCGCGACGATTTCGCAGGCGTGAAATTTCTAGGCTAATTTAATGCGAAGTATAATTAACTTTGTATTTATTTCCTATAATAATGTAGAGCTAATAGTACTAGTACATTGATTGTCCGGCCGAAAAATATTTTTCGCAATACTCGTTCGGTCGAATCAAAAGCAGTACATTGCGTTAACTTTGATGATGCATGAAATTGATCGCGCGCAAAAAACAACGTCGCCTCGCCATCTTAATGAGAATTCGACGAACGAGACAAGTGGCAGCATGCCTCATCTGTCGATCCTGTGCCCGTCGCGATCTTATTAAGATAACGAAGCGGCGTCGTTTTTTTGCGCGCGATCAACTTCATGCATCATCAAAATTAAAGCAGCGTACTATTTTTAGTTCGATCGAATAAGTATTGCAAAAATTATTTTTGGCGTTTAATTGGTAAAAAACTTATTTTTTTATTGTTATCGTTTCCTCATTTGTAATATTCAACTGACGCGAAACATCAACGCTCGTATATTATTAGTAATTAATTAAAACATGTATCTCAATATTTGTCCTGAAGATGTATTGCGTAAATAATTGGCAAAGCAATAATATTCTTATTATAAATGTCATGAATATCTAGTTATGATATTCAATACGATTATTCTATTACAATGTAATGCTCGTATACTGTAGCTTGAAATGCGAAAAATACATAAACGCATAAGAGACACATAGCGTCCTCGTCGCTCGCGTCATTTTTGGTGCGTGAAGTTCGCGCTAGAAAACAAAGTCTTCTTGCTATCCTAATGTGTTCACGTTTTATTTGCAGGATGCGACAGTTCAGGACAGGTTGACTCCGGATTAGGTGGCGTCGTTACTCATTTAATAGGTAAGTGAAATTTGCATTTTTTTACTAACTTCTTTATTCCTTCATTGAAATGTCGTATAATAGATTTCAAGAATCGTACACTGACAATTCGATCGAATACGCATTTCGCAGTACTTGTTCAACTGGAAATCAAAATGTGTAACATCGTCGCGACGCGTTATCGCCGTGTCATCGCAACGTTTTTGATGTAAAATCGCGTAAAGAACGAGTCCGTATCATGTTATAATTAAATACAATCCATTGCGTTTTCGTTTTATTTATAAAATATCGCGGGTATCACGTACCGTAATTAATTCTCCTCTGATTTTACCATTATCGTAACATGCAGATTAAATACGCATTAAGTGTGATTAACATCGAGACTGTCGAATAAAGTATGATAAAGCCGCGCGATTGTTATTCTAGTGACTAATTAATAACTAATAGTAATGCAGTTAATGTCATTAATAATGTATTTGTTTTTCTAAACAGATGAAGCAAATAATGATTCACAAAAAACAAATGAAATAAAAGCCGGGGCGATGACAGGGATGACTGCGTGGAGAATCGCGAGGTGAACATAATTAAATAATTTTATTATTTATTATTGGTGAAAGTAATTATTTATATGCGTGGTAGAGCATTTTAAATTTATGTAATATAATTGTATACTACATGTAGTACTATCAAATAAATAAAGTATTTTATATTATATTTTAAGAGTTTTTAAATATTTAGTAAAATATTTATAGTTATAAACAAATATATATAAATATTTCATAAAATGTTTAAGATATTTATAATTAATATAAGATTAATTTTTTAATTAAATTTTATGTCAAAAAGATTTATTTAATCATAAATAAGATTACTCTTACGTACGCATAAAAACTTTAATAAAATTATTCTTCAATATATTTACTTTAGACATTATTTTCATTTGAATATATTTGTATGTATTATAGATTAGTATGGAGGTACTACAATTCTGCTATTGCATATCATGTATGCAACCTAATAAAGAAATTCGATAACATGTGAGGAAATAAAAGAAGAAATTTAAAAATCTGAAAGGAGGAGGAAACTTAGGAGAGGCATTGGTCGCCAATGGAGTAATTATTGCGGTAAGCATTATTTATTTATTATTTGTAAAATTAGTTTTTCTTTCTCGTTTATATTATGGATTATTTTATTTCGATTTAAAAATAATAAGTAGAGAAAACAATTAATCTGAAACATTGAAAAAGTTCATTTTCATGAAGATATTTTTTGAACAGTAAACAACTATTTTAATAGATATTTAATTTAAAAATTTTATATGTATAAAAAGTATCTTTTAAATCATTGATTATTTTGAGCTTTATTTTAATTCATGCTTGCATATTACAGAATCATCGTAGCTACGTGGCCGATAACTCCACTATTACGCATCGGTCGGTGAGTGATAAAATACTTTATTAATGAGGTAACAAATCTTGAAAATTGTGTCAAATATACGTTTATCGACATTGTTACAATCGTACTGCAAATGAATATACAAAACTTCATAGATTCGTTGCCTTAAAATGAAAAAATTATAAAACATTATGACAGAATATTTAATCTTGGATTACTTTTATTATTTGTGATTTCGATGCGGAAAAAATTTCAAGAATTTTGCTGAAATATCTACAAATTAAATTTGTACGATCAAAATTTGGACGATCAAAATAATTATATAAATTTAACCATACAGATTGTAAAAAATACGGCTGTATAAAATTTTAATACTATAGTAAGTATTAGTCAGTTTGAGCATCCTATTTATTTAGATTAATTTTTAGATATTTCATCAAAACCATTCTTCCATGTATGCTACTGTACTTGTACAGGTACGAATATAGAAAGAAAAGAAATGGAAATAAAATTTATTAATGTTTATATTCAATAGAAATAAGTTTTACAAAATGAAAATTTTAAATTAAGTTTTATTTTATATATAGAGAACTATTATTTATTTTAAATATATTAAAAATAAAACATGTTTAAAACATTTAAATAAAAAGATACTCAAATTCTCTTTTCCTGTGAAAATATAAAAAGTAAAAAGTCAAAACAAAATATTAAAATTTTATAAATGTAAAACTTTTCTAAAGATTTGTGTGAAGAATATATGCAATATGTAAAATAAAAATAAAAATTTATATTTTGCTAAAGAAGAATTTATTAAATTTATTATTAGGAATTTATTAGATAGGAATTTTCTTTTATTTAATATTTCTCCAAGATTAAATATTTTATAAATTGTTGCAATAAAAACAATATATGTAATACATATACATATACATAATATATATGTCTGTACATTTAGTTTTTTAATATTATATGAAATATAAATACTGTGTTTTCTTATAAAAATAAAAAATATTTCACTTAAATTAACTTAATTAGTTTAATGTCTGAATTATTATATATATATACATATAAATGCGTTGTATATGAATGATAAATAATTTTAATAGAACATCAATTTTAACATAATGTTTTTTAGTTTATTCATCGGATTGATTGTCCAATTAACTTTACAACAAACAAAATAAAATAATGTGACTTGAGATCCTAGAAATATTTGTCACGTAACAGGAATTTTTTAAAATTATTATAATGTTTATATTAAAATTTGTAATATATTTATCTTTGTATATTAAAATTGAAATCTTTGAGTAATCGCAACAATCAATTAAGTTGACTAATTACTTTATTAGAGTTAGACAATCAATAATTTCAGTTATCAAATGTAATTGCAGTTTAATGTATTATTTGAATTACAATATTCAGTGTGTTTTGAATAACACAAGAATATATTGACCTTATATTAATAAATGTAATGCTCGGTTTTATAATCTGATATCGAAATATATATAGGATATATAATAATTATCACAAACGTGATAAACAATTGATTCGCAATATTAATACCTTTAATTGGAAAAATTCTTAAAGTTAGAACGCTCGGTGATGAGCTCACTGATATCGTCGGAGAAAAGGGAAGATCGTAAGACGATAAAATGATAAAGTTTTTGACTTCAATTATTCACGCGTGCGCTTACTAAACATTGACTTGATTCGAATTATTATGTCCAACACTATTCCTTAATTTGAATTAAGTTAAAAGAATGTATCTGAACATACTTTATTTATTTAGCGCTCTTCCTTAAATGACTTACTAACTATTTTCTTTTTAAAGTTTATAAATTTATTTGAACTTAATGATTTTGTAAGATATCATTTATTCGGTCATTGGATAATATTTAAGAGAAATGACTTTGTCTTTAAATAATTCATGTACAAATCTGAATTTTACGTCTATATGTTTGCTTCTTTTGTTGATAATATCATTCTTGATTAAAGCGATAGCACTCTGACTGTCCATGTTTAATTCAATATTAATTTTATCATTAAGTAATTCTTCTAGCAGAGTTTTCGAGTATATATGTATTCAGTTTGCGTAGATTATGTTAATATTGATTGTTTTCTTGAACACTAATTTGTTGGACCACCTGCAAAAAATATTATGTAACCAGTTGTGCTTCTTCTGGTTTTCAAATCACATAGTCTAAGTATGCATCTAAATATGCTTCAAGTAAACTGACATTTCTGTTCTTCTTGTACTTTATATTTCTATCGACATTCCCATTCAGATATTTTAAAATATGTTTTATATCATTGATTCTTTCTTGAGAATAGCCTTTAACAAATCTGCTTACAAGTTGAGTGCATATATCAGGTCTCGTTTTTGATGATGATGTGTAAAGAAGACTTCCTATCATTTTTCTATATGGAAATTTATCTGTTTTAAGTAGGGTTTTATTCAATTCTTCCTTAAGTATTAATACTTTTACAGTCTTTGCATCTTCCATTCCACTCTGTTGTAGGATCTTCTTAATATAGTTTGCTGTGAAAGTATCACTGAATTTTTACATGTTATTGTATAGAAAAAAAAAAGAGTCTTCAGATCTCTTGTTATTTTTATTTTAAATTTTTCTCCTAGTTTCTTTAAAGTCTTATCCATTTCATCTGAATTATTTCCTATCAGCAAGTCATTATCTACGTAGATTTCAAGAATCAAATTATTATCATTTTTCTTAAACACACATTGTTCGCTACTCAAAGACTTAAATCCCATTTTCTTCAAGAAATTAGTAAATTTCATATTCCATTTCAATGGCGCTTGTCTTAAATCATATATAGCTTTTTTAAATTTCAAAATTTTGTTTTTGTAATTATATCCCTCTGGCGGATGCATAAAGATTTCATCTTCCAGCTCATCATATAAGAAAGCTGTCTTAACATCGAAAGTAATTATTTTACAATTTCTGGCTATTGCTATAGCAAATATATTTCTCAAAGTACTATATTCAATTACAGAATTATAAGTTTCCTGATAATCTAAACTTTCTCTCTGTTCACAGTCTTTTATCACCAATCTAGCTTTATACTTTCTATTCTATTTAATCCGGAATATTCATTTGTTATGCAAGGATTTTTTTTATTTTACTTGATTTTCATCAATAACTTCTTATATTTTATTTTCTTTTAATTTATTTCCTTTGTCTTCTCTTCATTGATTGCCTCAGTCCACTTAACTTTATCTGTTTTTGTGACTGCTTCACTGTATGTCCAAATAGATATAATCTTTAAAATTTTCAGGAACTTTTCTTTGTCTTTCGGATTTTCTTTTACCTTGATAAGTAGATACATTAGAAATTTGCCCTTTTTTTTCATTTTCAGAAGCTTATACATTTTCGTTATCTTCTTCATCAACATTTTTTTGATATTTTTCATCTTCGTCTTCCAGTGCTTCTTTCGCAACTTATCTAAATTTTCAATGTCTTATTGATATATAGAATTAAACAATCAATAATTTCAGTTATTAAATATAATTGTAGTTTAATGGATTATTTGAATTACAATACAGTAATGTACATTTCGAACAACACAAGGACTACTATATTGACCTTATATTAATAAATGTAATGCTCGGTTTTATAATCTGATATCGAGATATATATAGGATATAATTATCACAAACCTGATGAAAAATTGATTCGCAATATTAATATCTTTAAACGAAAAGAAAAATTCTCAAAATTAGGACTACGCCCGATAGTGAGTTCACCGATGTCGCCGGAAAAAAGGGAAAATCGTAAAACATAAAACGATAAAGTTTTCGACTTCAATTATTCACGCGCGCGCTCATAAAATATCAATAAAAATAAAAAATATCAAACATTGCCAGCTTGACTTGATTTGAATTACTATGACCAACAAAATTTTCTTAAAAAAAACATTTATTATTAATGTATACTTTTTTAAAAGATATTGATAGAAATAATTATTAAAATATTATATCGACAATGTAAAGAAACACATACTTCGAAAAACAAAGCTGTAAGGATTATGATATAAATGTACGTAATAATAAAATGTATAATAAAATGTACGCAATAAAATGTACACAATATATTCATATCTTAATTAATTGTTGCTGAAATTTATTGTAACTTTTTAGATTGCACGTCATTATTTTTTAATTTCTTATTTGATACGAGATTAAAAAAGATATCATTAAAGAAATTTTCAGATACCGATAAACCGATGGAAATTTAATTAAATTAAACAGATTAAATTAAATAGATTACAAAAAAAATTTCTAATATATATACTATAGATCTATTTTGCCATAGAAATAAAAGAAAAAAACTTTTGTTCAAGCCTTATAACACTCACACCACTTTAAGTTCGCATAACTTTTAAAATTTATTACTTGCTTCTTCAGCACACACATTAGTGAGTACAGGAGATGATTGTTTTGAGATACTGCTGAGTAATTTCAATTGTTTGCGGACACACTTATTCACGAATCCAGCTCATTAGATAATTTGACAATATAAATAAAAACATACACATTTATATTCCGAAAAATTAATGGCGATAAAAACGAAAACAAGACAAACAAATAACAAACGAATAATAATAAGCACATATTATGTGTGTCGATCGAATAAAAATTCACGATGAAAATATTCAACTAAAAACTTTTTATATTCATTCTGAATTAAAAGACATTATGCAATATGGAATATGTCAAATAATGAATAACTTTTTCGTTTTGATTATCAAATCAGATATGTCCGACATAATGCCTATTCATTCAGGATAAATATAAACAGTTTTTTCGCATCGACCGATGAATATATTTAGATGAATATATCGACAGCTTAGCATATACTCAATGTATCTTCGAAAATTCCCTTAATTTCTATCACAAATATTTCTTCTTTGATTTTCTCTTTTTATAATACTTTTTTCGTTGCAGCTTTTGCAATCTATTTCATGCGAAAGATTTTAATGATTTCCCATAAATTATTTCATGCTTGCTATGGTTTTAGATAATATAAACACGAAAAAATAACAATGATATAACTTCACAATTAACAAAATAAAGTACAATTTGGGAGTAATTTGGACAAGTTAATGGAAATTTTGAAATTGTGAAAAAAATTGAAGTCGTAGTTTATATTCAATCAAACACACATAACATATACTACTACACGAATAGTGTGTGATCTGTATATTTGAATACAGCACTGTGTAATCTCAATCTTTACTTATACAATTTCAAAATTTATGTTACCCAAATTATAACTAATTGTAAACTAATTATAAACAGTTGTAACAAATTATAAACTAATTGTCACGTACGTGTGTCACATAATTGTAATTACAATATCAAGTATTAAAATCGATGTTACAATACTATTATGGAGTATGCTATCATCATAGCACGTGTGTACAAATTGATTAATAATCTGAAGTACAACTTTCTGACGCGTTGTGGAAAAAGAAATAAGAGTTACGTTGGAATAAATAATAAATTTTAAAACGAGCGTTTATTTATTCACAAACATTTTGGAAGGAATCTTCTTAATTATACATTTACATACTCCTTTTTGAACTTCATTTCTGTAACATTTACTCTGTCTCTTTTAATTTCATTTCGGTAATCTTCTTTCATTTTTTACTAATCACTTAATATTTTTGTTGCACGGATTACATGGCATGTGCAACAAACTTGCATGGATATTGCAACTTTTCAGAGATTTTCTTGGATTCAAATTAAAATTTACTCATATACGCGATACGATCAGATATGAGAGATCGTTGCAATACGTATCCAATTCTCGCCACATTTACCGGTCTGTCGAGCTTGTCTCGTAAGACTAGCGTCTAGGAAGCCGATAAGCCGAATTAACGCACGAGGGATGTGGACAATAGCGCCCCAGAAAGTGGATTGTCTCACGTCGCGTCTATCAGCCGCGTGATTTGCACATTTGATGTGACACAGATTACTGTGGTTCGCAGAGTATTGTGATTATGAAGGCCTCGTCGACGTTAGACGCGCGTTAAACGTGACATGAGAAGCCAACCGTATTCGCAACGATCTCTCTTTCGGTCTCGCATCCTCCGCGTCGAACGTAGCAAGTCACTTCGCGCAATCCGTTTCTTGCATGTGCCATGGAGAAGCTGCAGCCGAGATATGAAACGATTTCGAAAAATTAGTAGGAATTATTCGAAGAGAGATTGAGGTATGGAATTTGTTATAAAACGAAAATCAAAAGAAAAGTGTTATAAACGAAATATCAGGAGTAGAGTCCTGACGCATTGGGAAATAGGAAAAATGCTGGAACAACAAATATTTGCGATTTTAGTCGTTTTCAGAGATCCAATTTTAATTTATTTTATACACCTTCCTCTGTTAATCTTTATTGTGACTCGTTCTGCTCGACTCTCTCATTGTCTTATTCCTTTCATAAATTTTCTTTAATTCTTATTGTGTCATTTAACATTTCTGTTACAGCTTCCTCATGGCATGTACAAAAAACGTTGCGATTCTTCAGAAATCTTTCCTGGTTTTACTCGATATTTAAATTCAGGATACGATCCGATATGTGAGATCGTTGCAATTCGTGTTCAATTCTCGCCACATTTGCCGGTCTTTCGAGCTTGTCTCGTAAGACTAGCATCTAGGAAGCCGATAAGCCGAATTAACCACAATTAACGCACGAGGGATGTGGACAATAGCGCCCCAGAAAGTGGATTGTCTCACGTCGCGTCTATCAGCCGCGTGATTTGCACATTTGATGTGACACAGATTACTGTGGTTCGCAGAGTATTGTGGTTATGAAGGCCTCGTCGACGTTAGACGCGCGTTAAACGTGACACGAGAAGCCGGCTGTATTCGCAACGATCTCACTTTCGGTCTCGCATCCTCCGCGTCGAACGTAGCAAGTCACTTCGCGCAATCCGCACCGTTTCTTGCATGTGCCATGGTGGAGCTGCAGCCAAGATATGAAACGATTTCAAGAAATTGGTAGGAATTATTCGAAGAGAGATTAAGGTATGGAATTTGTTATAAAACAAAAATCAAAAGGAAAGTATTATAGACGAAGTATCAGGAGTAGATTCCTGACGCATTGGGAAATAGGACAAATGCTGGAATAATAAATATTAGCGGATTTAGTCGTTTTCAGAGATCCAATTTTAATTTATTTTATACACCTTCCTCTGTTAATCTTTATTGTGACTCGTTCTGCTCGACTCTCTCATTGTCTTATTCCTTTCATAAATTTTCTTTAATTTTTAATGTGTCATTTAACATTTCTGTTACAGCTTCCTCATAGCATGTACAAAAAACGTTGCGAATCTTCAGAAATCTTTCCTGGTTTTACTCGATATTTAAATTCAGGATACGATCCGATATGTGAGATCGTTGCAATACGTGTTCAATTCTCGCCACATTTGCCGGTCTTTCGAGCTTGTCTCGTAAGACTAGCGTCTAGGAAGCCGATAAGCCGAATTAACCACAATTAACGCACGAGGGATGTGGACAATAGCGCCCCAGAAAGTGGATTGTCTCACGTCGCGTCTATCAGCCGCGTGATTTGCACATTTGATGTGACACAGATTACTGTGGTTCGCAGAGTATTGTGGTTATGAAGGCCTCGTCGACGTTAGACGCGCGTTAAACGTGACACGAGAAGCCGGCCGTATTCGCAACGATCTCACTTTCGGTCTCGCATCCTCCGCGTCGAACGTAGCAAGTCACTTCGCGCAATCCGCACCGTTTCTTGCATGTGCCATGGTGGAGCTGCAGCCAAGATATGAAACGATTTCAAAAAATTGGTAGGAATTATTCGAAGAGAGATTAAGGTATGGAATTTCTTATAAAACAAAAATCAAAAGGAAAGTATTATAGACGAAGTATCAGGAGTAGATTCCTGACGCATTGGGAAATAGGACAAATGCTGGAATAATAAATATTAGCGGATTTAGTCGTTTTCAGAGATCCAATTTTAATTTATTTTATACACCTTCCTCTGTTAATCTTTATTGTGACTCGTTCTGCTCGACTCTCTCATTGTCTTATTCCTTTCATAAATTTTCTTTAATTTTTAATGTGTCATTTAACATTTCTGTTACAGCTTCCTCATAGCATGTACAAAAAACGTTGCGAATCTTCAGAAATCTTTCCTGGTTTTACTCGATATTTAAATTCAGGATACGATCCGATGTGTGAGATCGTTGCAATACGTGTTCAATTCTCGCCACATTTGCCGGTCTGTCGAGCTTGTCTCGTAAGACTAGCGTCTAGGAAGCCGATAAGCCGAATTAACCACAATTAACGCACGAGGGATGTGGACAATAGCGCCCCAGAAAGTGGATTGTCTCACGTCGCGTCTATCAGCCGCGTGATTTGCACATTTGATGTGACACAGATTACTGTGGTTCGCAGAGTATTGTGGTTATGAAGGCCTCGTCGACGTTAGACGCGCGTTAAACGTGACACGAGAAGCCGGCTGTATTCGCAACGATCTCACTTTCGGTCTCGCATCCTCCGCGTCGAACGTAGCAAGTCACTTCGCGCAATCCGCACCGTTTCTTGCATGTGCCATGGTGGAGCTGCAGCCAAGATATGAAACGATTTCAAAAAATTGGTAGGAATTATTCGAAGAGAGATTAAGGTATGGAATTTCTTATAAAACAAAAATCAAAAGGAAAGTATTATAGACGAAGTATCAGGAGTAGATTCCTGACGCATTGGGAAATAGGACAAATGCTGGAATAATAAATATTAGCGGATTTAGTCGTTTTCAGAGATCCAATTTTAATTTATTTTATACACCTTCCTCTGTTAATCTTTATTGTGACTCGTTCTGCTCGACTCTCTCATTGTCTTATTCCTTTCATAAATTTTCTTTAATTTTTAATGTGTCATTTAACATTTCTGTTACAGCTTCCTCATGGCATGTACAAAAAACATTGTGATTCTTCAGAAACCTTTCCGGGTTTTACTCGATATTCGTTTAAATTTAGGATACGATCCGATGTGTGAGATCGTTGCAATACGTGTTCAATTCTCGCCACATTTACCGGTCTGTCGAGCTTGTCTCGTAAGACTAGCGTCTAGGAAGCCGATAAGCCGAATTAACCACAATTAACGCACGAGGGATGTGGACAATAGCGCCCCAGAAAGTGGATTGTCTCACGTCGCGTCTATCAGCCGCGTGATTTGCACATTTGATGTGACACAGATTACTGTGGTTCGCAGAGTATTGTGGTTATGAAGGCCTCGTCGACGTTAGACGCGCGTTAAACGTGACACGAGAAGCCGGCTGTATTCGCAACGATCTCACTTTCGGTCTCGCATCCTCCGCGTCGAACGTAGCAAGTCACTTCGCGCAATCCGCACCGTTTCTTGCATGTGCCATGGTGGAGCTGCAGCCAAGATATGAAACGATTTCAAAAAATTGGTAGGAATTATTCGAAGAGAGATTAAGGTATGGAATTTCTTATAAAACAAAAATCAAAAGGAAAGTATCATAGACGAAGTATCAGGAGTAGATTCCTGACGCATTGGGAAATAGGACAAATGCTGGAATAATAAATATTAGCGGATTTAGTCGTTTTCAGAGATCCAATTTTAATTTATTTTATACACCTTCCTCTGTTAATCTTTATTGTGACTCGTTCTGCTCGACTCTCTCATTGTCTTATTCCTTTCATAAATTTTCTTTAATTTTTATTGTGTCATTTAACATTTCTGTTACAGCTTCCTCATGGCATGTACAAAAAACATTGTGATTCTTCAGAAACCTTTCCGGGTTTTACTCGATATTCGTTTAAATTTAGGATACGATCCGATGTGTGAGATCGTTGCAATACGTGTTCAATTCTCGCCACATTTACCGGTCTGTCGAGCTTGTCTCGTAAGACTAGCGTCTAGGAAGCCGATAAGCCGAATTAACCACAATTAACGCACGAGGGATGTGGACAATAGCGCCCCAGAAAGTGGATTGTCTCACGTCGCGTCTATCAGCCGCGTGATTTGCACATTTGATGTGACACAGATTACTGTGGTTCGCAGAGTATTGTGGTTATGAAGGCCTCGTCGACGTTAGACGCGCGTTAAACGTGACACGAGAAGCCGGCTGTATTCGCAACGATCTCACTTTCGGTCTCGCATCCTCCGCGTCGAACGTAGCAAGTCACTTCGCGCAATCCGCACCGTTTCTTGCATGTGCCATGGTGGAGCTGCAGCCAAGATATGAAACGATTTCAAAAAATTGGTAGGAATTATTCGAAGAGAGATTAAGGTATGGAATTTCTTATAAAACAAAAATCAAAAGGAAAGTATTATAGACGAAGTATCAGGAGTAGATTCCTGACGCATTGGGAAATAGGACAAATGCTGGAATAATAAATATTAGCGGATTTAGTCGTTTTCAGAGATCCAATTTTAATTTATTTTATACACCTTCCTCTGTTAATCTTTATTGTGACTCGTTCTGCTCGACTCTCTCATTGTCTTATTCCTTTCATAAATTTTCTTTAATTTTTATTGTGTCATTTAACATTTCTGTTACAGCTTCCTCATGGCATGTACAAAAAACATTGTGATTCTTCAGAAACCTTTCCGGGTTTTACTCGATATTCGTTTAAATTTAGGATACGATCCGATGTGTGAGATCGTTGCAATACGTGTTCAATTCTCGCCACATTTACCGGTCTGTCGAGCTTGTCTCGTAAGACTAGCGTCTAGGAAGCCGATAAGCCGAATTAACCACAATTAACGCACGAGGGATGTGGACAATAGCGCCCCAGATAGTGGATTGTCTCACGTCGCGTCTATCAGCCGCGTGATTTGCACATTTGATGTGACACAGATTACTGTGGTTCGCAGAGTATTGTGGTTATGAAAGCCTCGTTGACGTTAGACGCGCGTTAAACGTGACACGAGAAGCCGGCCGTATTCGCAACGATCTCACTTTCGGTCTCGCATCCTCCGCGTCGAACGTAGCAAGTCACTTCGGGCAATCCACACCGTTTCTTGCATGTGCCATGGAGAAGCTGCAGCCGAGATATGACATGATTTTGTAATTAGTAGGAATTATTCGGAGAGATATTGATGTATGGGATACATGGAGTTTGTTATAGAATAAAAATCGATCGGAATAATTGTAAAAGAAATTTCACGGGGTAATTCTTGTCGAATTATGGTAGAAGACAATATATATATATATATATATA
>NW_017259319.1:904241-908483 GCF_001594045.1 Atta colombica
TAGGTGTAGTAAAAAGAAATCTATTATTTTTGCATGAAATCGAATGGAAAAATAATGGATTTGTTTTTACTACACCTAATATGTTCATGTTGTAATAGGCTGGATATGTGAATAACAACTTCATCTTTTATTCAACAGTTTTCTCTTATTCGTAAATATGATTTTAATTTTGTATAAATTATTTTATAAATTATTTGATATCAAATATTACATATTATACGTAATCTCTTATATAAAATGAGAAATTGAAAACATAGCTGTATATTTTTTATTTTTTTCGTTATTATTATAATTGCATACGTTTTTATTCGTTATTTCTATAATTACGTATTTTATTCTTAGCAACACGATAATTAATTATTTAATTAATTATAATTGCAGTATGTTTAATCTTTTATGTTTAGTTCTTTTGGATCTCATGTCATGTATTTTGTTTTGTGCGTTTTGTTTTATAGTGCTGTGGAGTGCGTATGTTGTCTTCAGCACTTGTGGAGTAAGCTTATTGTAAGTAGTAAGAGTAAGAAATTGACCAAGTTAATCTACACACACGCACGCGCGCGCACACACACACATTTTTTTCATGGGTGATTATTTTTCTCATATTCGCATATGAATATATATCTTTACATCTTTGTTTTTGCATCGTTTATTTTTTTATTTACTAATTTTTTATTGTTATACTTTATTAACATTTTAAATTTTTATTTTTTGCTAAATATGTGGAATAATGTTATCTATTTTTTAGAATTAATAATACGATAATTAAATTCTTTTTAAACTTTAATAATATTCCGAGTTAAGACAATATGTGGAGAAACATTCGATCGAAATTCTCACGCGATGGAATTTGTGAATATCTTCAGTTGTACAATTTTTTATTATTGATAGTCTCTTTTAAATAATTTTTCGTTGTCTTAAATTTTATTTGATTGCTTCGCGTATGTACATACGAATCGAACGCAACATTGTCGGCGACAATGAGCCGACAGCTAGAAGTTTTCTCTTTCTTATCGATTTTTAGTTGAAATGATCAGACTGTAATCAGATGTGACGAAAAGTATGTCTAATCTGAAGAAAGAGAAGGTATTTAACGGAAAAAAATAAGGTAAGTGATCAATTTTGATCACGTAAGATATATATAAGATAATGTACAAATTAATTTGTTTATTTGCCTAATTTTCTTTATATTTTCTTCTCG
This sequence comes from Atta colombica, assembly GCF_001594045.1. Classification (NCBI taxonomy): domain Eukaryota; kingdom Metazoa; phylum Arthropoda; class Insecta; order Hymenoptera; family Formicidae; genus Atta; species Atta colombica. The sequence continues at coordinate 905,440 of NW_017259319.1, forward strand.
TATGTGTACGAGATTAGAAAGATCCCATTTAAATCTTAATTGTGCGCGTATAATTGAAATCCCAATTCTTCAATGTATCGCTTGAGTAGGTATCTCGCTGGATTAACTTGTAACAAATCGGTTCTTCTAATAGTCGCGTGTCGCATCGCGGTAATTAAAGATTTTAATTAAAATATACGTGTAAATATATAAAGATACTTGTAAATGAGTGGAACAAAATATGGACAAATAGGAATAGATATTATTATTTATTTATGAAGTTATTATTATTTATGAAGTTTTGGATAGATAGGGATATGATTAGGTTGGAATTCGATTAGGAACATAATAATTTAGTTAGAAAGATCGTATTATAGACAAAATAATCACATAAATATAATAATTATAAATATGATGATATATTTTTTATTATATTTTTAATACTATTAACAAATTAAAATAATGTTATTAATTTTAAATCAATATTTAGAGACACTGTAACATGTTATATATTATTGTAAATATTGTGTACTGTATTTGTAATTTATGAAAAAATAATTGTATATTATTTTATGTCATTTATATACAATTGTAAGTATTATAATTGTAATTTATTTAATAATTACATAATAATAATTGTAAATAATGTTAATTATGTAATCGGATGCGATTAATAAGACAAGGATCGATGCGTATTTAATAAATATTCGTTTTGGAAAGCTTTAAAAATTTTTTTTTATTAAATGATTTTTTTTACTAAATGATTATTGATAAATTTGAGAAATATTTTATTCAAAATTCCATATTAAAAGTTATAATTTTTGTAGCATGTATTATATGCAAATTAATTGAAAACGTTGAGACAATGATAATATATATATATACAGTTTTTGATCACAACATTTAATATTTATGTTTTAGATATTACAATGTGACACGTAGATTTAATATATTTTTTTAAATTAAAATTTTGTATTACAACTAGTTATAAAATTCGTGAAACATCTTATTTTATGTCACTCTTATGAATGAAACGTTCTCACAAAGTATATAATACTAAATATCATCTATAATACTAAATCGTCGCTGTTCCTCGCGTCAAGTGGACATTAGTAAATGTTGTAAATCATACCGATGGAGAGTAATGATTTTTAACGTGGACAGTTATTCCTTGTCGGTTTTCGTAGCATCCATCCAAGATATCTATTTCAATGCCTCATTAAATCTGGGTATTCTCTGCTGTTGTAAGAGGCTGAATTTAATTAATTAAGAGTTTTTTGACATTTCCTGGAAGCAATGATTTTGACAATAAATTAACGACGGCAATGTAATTTTTTTAAGTCTACTCATCGATTAAATACAATATGTACTGAAAAAAGAATTTATTCTCATTAAATGTTCTTTCATTAATTAACATTAATACTGCTTTGACAATAATAAGATTTTACGGATAGAACATGGGTAGCAATTTATAGACAAATGAATTATATAAATAAACTAAAATTACCGATTTCGTTTTTACGATTTATTTAAGAAAAAATGTGATTACAAATGAATATATTTTTTTATTTTAATCTTTAGTTTCTTTTAAGAAACTATTTTCAGGCACTGGACATCCCTTTATTCCAAAGCATTAATTAATTTTAAAATGTTTTAGATTAATTTATATAATGAAATACATATGCAGTGTATTATGTAAGAAATTTTTAGCTTCTATTTACCTGATCAAGTTTTATCAAAAAGATTCGTGTTTATTTAAATAATTTATTGTAGTAATATAATTGAATGTAATTAAAAATGTGAATACTTAAAAAATCAAGGCGAATCGATTGGGTACTCCGATATTAATAAGATTTTGATAATCTTAATTATCTAATAAATATTACATTAATTATTTAGATAATCTTATTTAATTATTTGACTATATTTGAGTATATGTTGCAGAAAAATAAAGATTGTTATAAATTTTATGTTATTAAATATTTGATTATAAAATCAAAATAAAATGAAAATATAAGTAAAATTTAAATCTTATTGTTATCGGTTCGATTCACTTTGAACAGTTGGTACCTGAGAATTTTTGTACTCACACATATAATAAATTCTAAGACATATGTATTTTATTATTTTGAAATATATTCATTTGTAACTGTCCTTCGATAAAAGTTATTCTATCCATGTTTTTTTATTTTGATAAAAATGCTGTGTTTTGTAATAATTGGTGGAATATAACTTTGCTTGCAAATCTTGATTATATACTAAGAAATTATAATTAATGTTGATTGTAATGAATGTTAAGTTACCGTCAAAATATTCGGGAATTGCATAATATTTGCATTATATAGAAATTTGAAGAAAATTGACAATTGTTAATTCGTTGTCGAAGTGGATGGTACTATTATAAGTGAAATCCGAAAAATTTGAAATTCGTTTCCTCCTGCAACGAAGTTTTTTTTGGTGTTTAAAGAATAACTTTCTTTCTTGATGCCGTGGAACTCGATGAGAAATAGAGCATAGCTCACTCTCCATGAAAATCATTCTTCTCTCTATCAGATATTATTTAATGTCCTACTCGATAGAAAGACCTGTTTACATTATTTACATCTTCTATTTAACGCAATATTTCATCACGATTTTTTGAAGACTCATAAAGTTTACCTCGCTTAGAAGTAAAGGAAATAATAGAATTTATATACGCGCAATTAAATCGTTTGATTTATTCCATTATAATATTTGAATCATAGATGCGATATTGCAACACATTTAATAGTTATCAAATGACATTTATTATTATTTATAAAGAAATAATAATTATAGAAGACGCAGAATTGAAAATTATATGTATCGGATTGGATCGTTTCATTCATATTGTTTTATATCGAAGTTTTGTGTATTTTTTTGCACATTTTCTTTGTATTTTGTAAAATGTATTTGCATATATACAGTTAATAATTGATATTCTTTTTTATTGAAAGATATATATAATAAATTTATATATAATCTTTGGTCATGATTGCGCGCATAAATTAAAAAAAAAAGCAAAACAAATTTTACAATTTGATAAT
>NW_017259319.1:908583-910171 GCF_001594045.1 Atta colombica
ATAAATATTAATAATAGTTATTTGTCGATTGGACGTAGTTACATATTTCACATCGCGATCGTAAGAATTTTGTGTTATTATACGCATACCGAATGTTTTCTCTGTAATTTCATATTAAAAAGAAATTTTACGCGTATACATATTGTATATTATATTTTCAATTTTATAATGTAATTTTTTTGTAATATGTTATGTATAATGTAAAGTAAATTGTGTAAAAAGTAATGTAAGTAATAAAAATGTAAAGAAATATACTATAAAATGGGGTAACTTTATCCTCTATTTTGTAATTCTTACAATTAACGATTATAAATACCGTTATATATTATCGTTGAGCAGGTTTCATACATGAAAAAAATTACAACGACAATATAATGATATCGACAAGAAGTTTCAAAATAGAGCTTTCGTCTCAGAAACACAAATTATAAAAATACGTATATGTCCAAATCATGACTCTCGAAACTTCTTTAAGACAATAATTGGATTAATTCTTTATAAGATTACTTTATAAGATTTTTTAAGATGTCATATGTCCAGATTTTGTGTCCTGTGTTGTTAATTAAAATTTAGACGAAATTTATTCTGATTGTGGACGAAAATTATCTCATTTTATGGTATTGTAAAGAAAACAGGAGACTGTTAATCGGATAGTCGGGAATAGAGAGGGCCTCTATAAACTAACTTGTTAAATTATCTGAATAATATATATGCATAATTTTGTTGTAATATATTATATATTTTAGAACTTTTTTGTATAGTATATTGGTTTAAAAGTTAAAGAAAACAAAGAAATGGAAGAACTCAAGCAAGTCGACGTTATCTATCGTCATTTGATGTCAAAATAATATCTTTAATATTATTTTAATGTCAAAATTATGACAAATAATGTGAACTTGCTAAAGTAAAAAAAAAAGAGGAGCGTTGATTATAATCGACGGGGATGATGGAAGGTCTTTACAAATTAAGTTGTATTTACTACATTATCTGAAAAATCTATATAAGTATTTTGATTATAACATACTTTATGATTTTTTTGTATAGTTGCGTTGTGTATAGTGTATATGTAATGTTGTATTAAAAGTAAAAAAAAAGGAAAAGAAAGAATCGCCAAATAACAAGCTAATGTAATTTGTTGTTATTTGATATCAAAATAACGATAAATAATATCAATTTGCTAAAGTCAAAAAGAGGACCGTCGATTGTTATCGACGGGGGTGGTGGAGGGCCTCTCAAAAATCTGTACAGAAAGATCGTGGATGTGTTATTCATCAGAAATATTCATGGTTATATAATTGTATGTGCACATTCTGTGCATAAAAGAGTCAGTAAATGGATTTTATTCATTTAATACACGGACATCCACTCTCAGTCGTTTAGGTTTAGTTTCTCTCTGTACTATTATGAGAGAGAAACTTGAGAAAGGCCATCCCGGCGTTTTTCAAGATTAAATGGGATTGAAATTAGATTTTTTTAGAACACAATGTATCTTTTAAAACTGCGCGTTACTTAATTCTACTGTTGACACACATATATATATACACATATATATATATATATATATTGAAAAATTTTACAGCAGTTACAA
>NW_017259319.1:910229-912030 GCF_001594045.1 Atta colombica
TATATATATATATATTTGTTACTTTCTATTTAAAGCAGAAAATTTACATAAAAATTTAAAAAAATATTGAAGTAAAGTTCTGCAATAATATGTACTAGAAAGTATAAGAATATATTTGACTCCGTCACATATTATTGTAGAACCTTGCTTCAATACTTTTTAAATTTTTATATAAAATTTCTGCTTTAAATAGAAAGTGACAAATATATTACATAATATATGTGTTTACAGTGCACTTTTTATTTAAGGCAAAAAATTTACATAAAAATTTTGTATAGTGATATACTATCCAACATAACATATTGTTACAAATTGTTGCATACTCCATCACATAATAATATTAATCCAAGATCTAATTTAATTTCTAAAATAAAAGTTTTATTATAGATAAAAAAAGACTTCAATAACAAGTAATTTTTTCTTACTTCCAAGTATCTGTTTTTTATATGGATTGACATAAATTACGTTTATTTTTATATTTACTTCCAATAAATAAATTTAACATTAATATAAAACTGCTAGAAAATAGAAATAATAAAATTCTTCATGATGATAAAATTAAGTCCCTTTAATGTGAATTGATATTTTGTAAGCATATTAATTTTTTCAAATTATTATAAGTGAGATTTGATTATGTGAAGGGCTGGACATGTGTATTTGAAATATTTTATTTAAAACACAAATATTTGCAATACAAATGTATTTTATATTTCGTATTTCAACAGAGAATATGAAAGTATTACGTATTTTGTATTTAAAATTGAAAGATTGAAAGTTTTTTGTATTTTATAATTCAAATAGTAATTCAAATAATATAATAAGATTGGTTGTCAATTGGTATATATTTGAAATACAAAATGCAACAAGTATTATTTTAATTTGTATGCTCTCATAAAAAGTTACAAAATATTTCATGTGCTCTGCTGAAATACAAAATACAATTGTCTTACGGTGCCTCCAGATAATATAGCTAATGGATAGGTCAACTTTGCATATTCATTAAATATTGACTATATTCAACAATATAGATAATTATGTACGTCATATATATGTATATTTGCTAATATTGGCATATCGTCTAGAAGAACAAAGAATGGTTTTCAAATAAAAGTATTACAAATACATGTCCAGCTTTGGTCATGTATTTACTTCTAATTTAATTTCATGAAGAAATACTAGTTGCTTTTGTAACATAACAAGCATATCTGCGTTTATAAGTTTGTATTACTATACTCTTATGACTAAAAATTTTAAATGGAAAATATAAAGTAGGAAAATAGTACAAAATTGAAATGAAGATAAATTTAATTTTAGAAAATAATAGTCAATTAATAAAAAAATAATTAAATGATATATATCATTAGAGAGTTAAGTAAATAATAAAAAGTACCACGTGGATATTACTTTTTAATTTAATACAATAAAGATAGTATCACTTGAGTTTTATAAATCTAGTACAATAGTTTTTTTCGTAGAGCACGTACTTTTTTACTTTTTTTTTTGGAAAGCTATTATATAACAGAATCAATATATGTAATAAAATTTTGTCTATATTTAAATTTTAAATTAAAATGAATGCGTTACAAATCTATTCTAAAAGAATTCTTTATGTAAATCTATTAACATTGAACATCAAGGATCATTGTAAAATAATAGTTTTCATACGAGCGCAAAGGTCGACACTATATATGGATACAGCTTGGAATGGGGATAATCAGCTTGAGAGAATGGTGAAATTTATTTCCAAATACGTTTTTTCCAAATACTTTTTTATTATAATTTTGTCGTTTGTATATATATA
>NW_017259319.1:912130-916087 GCF_001594045.1 Atta colombica
TACTCTACGGTTAGAGTTAAATATTTTTATAAAATACGATGTTATTTCATTTTGATTATATTTTCATTATCGATTAAAAAACTTTTACTCGTTTTAAATAATAATTCCATTTTTAAAAATTTAGAGAGTAAAATACGTAAAACACTAAATGCAATGTAAAAAGTTAATTAAATATAGAAATTTTTAAATAATGTCCACTAAATTTTTAACTTCGCGTTTTGTCATTACAGATAGAACTTTTAGGTAGGACTTCCATTTTTTTTAATTAATCATTAGATTAATCCTAATTAGTCAAAAATGTTTCAAATGTGTCTATTTCTTATTAGGAGATTATCCCATCTTTTATTTTATTTTAGGATATATTATAGGATTTGATTTGTAATTTTGCGAAAAATTCTTTTTATTAAAATTATAAAATCACTTCTTTGGATTACACTAAGGATCGAAATAATACGGTATATCGTTCTGTTGCTCCAGTAATGTAGCTAAAGCCTTCTCTATATTTTCTGGTAAGTGATCCAAAAGCATGCGTGGCATTACTGTTAATTTTATAAATTCCTCCGCTTGTGCCCATCGCATCTCGTATTTTCTCTCCTTTGCGAGTTGTTTTTTGCTAATGTAGAAATTAAAAAAACATCATTATTATCTAAAATTTTGTAATCCTATGACACTTAATATATTTTTGCAGTATTTTGGAAGATTTGATTTATATTTTTTTATAAGAACCATAAAAATTCATACTTATAATAAGAAATTATGTAAGTTCAATGCACCTCTTTCCTTCCGTTTTTTCGAGTTTGCATCTCACTATATGAAGTATACGACCAGCGTTAAACAGTTTCATTTTCGAATATCTTCTTTTTGTTATGTCGCGTTCTATTATTTTATCCTATTGGAAAAAAATAAATTATCCCAACAACAAAGTTTAAATTTAATCATTAAATTCAATATTACATAGAATCAATATATTACAAATGTTTGTTCAATACATTCTACAAATTTGTAAATGCATTTTTTCTTACCACATCGCTGTGCTTGGTTAGCAAAGGCGATTGACCCGGGATTGTATTAATTATGTTATGATTGGCCCATGTTTTAGTCAGATCTCTTTCGGGAACTCCGAACAAAGCATATCCGAATCCATTCAGGACTACTCTGTACTAAAAACATGAAAGCATTTATCGAAATAGTTTCAATAATCCGAGTGTCATATAAATTCCAAAATACCTTAGGCAATCGACAAGCATGAAGAGTTGTCAGTAACGACGTCCTTAAATTCTCTGTACTATCCACACTGAGTCTCATTACGAGATCATCGCCAAGTCCTACGGTCAATACGAATTCCTCCGTGATCCTAGCAGCTTCTCTACTGAGCAGTCCAGCTTTTTGAACAAATACATTAGAAATTGTAAATCAGTTTATTATATGTATGCGTAAAATTAATAATTGGCGATAGTATATCTGCCAACTTTTTTAGCTAATTAAACTATCATATTTGCAAAAACAAAGTTATTTGCAAACAATTACCAGGCGTAGCATACGCGTAGACTCTTAACTCTGGATAACGAGGTCGCATCAGTAAACCCAACAAAATGGCTAAACCGGCTCCTAAACTATGACCTAAGCATACACATTATCTCATTATAGAATTATGTGTACACAGTCATGCGTCAGCGGCAGTTAGTACGGAATACGTTCTTACCAGTAATTGTCAGATGATAATTAGGATACATGGCGAACGCTCTTTCTAGGACTTTATAGTTTTCCAATTGCTTTAAAATTACTTTTACTCCTATTATCATGCCTTTATGGGCCTGTAAATTTTACATAGATTTATATACAATTAAATCGATTTATTTATATTATATCTTATAATCAAAGTGGAAATTGAACGAACCATGCTTCCTGATGGAATACCAGGACATTCAAATAAATCAGACGAGGCTGCAAAATCAGTAATTATATCTCGCAACGATAATGATCCTCGTATAATCACAACAATACTAGCAGTTTTATGATCTACCATTACACAGAATGGTATCTGTAAAATTTCAAAGAATGAATACTTAATGCTGAACGAGTATGGAAAGAGTATAATTTAGACACAATATACAAACTTCGCATAAATGATTCTTGAAGGAAGCGAATAGAATATCATCCTCAGATATCTTTGACAGATATTTTACGCCAGAAAGATAACAGAGACAACAGTTATCGTCTAGAATAATATTACGCTTTCGTCTAAAAAAAGAGACAATAAAATAATAAAATAATAGAAATAATTAAAATATGTACGATTATTCTATAAAATAATGATACAATAAAAATAAAGAATAATATTGAATTTCATGTTATTTTTTACCGAAAACAAGCACAGCATCTCATGCCGCGTATTAAACGAAAACATCCAGTACATGTATGTTGATATACTACGAAAAGCCAGCCATAGGAAGCGATCGATAGTTGCAGGAAGTGATGGGCGGCTTCCAAGGACATCCAATTAGGTGCTCTCGAAAAAATCTTGTTAAAGTCTAAAAAAATAATTAGCAATTACTTTATAAATGACAAATATTGTATAAGCATATTTTTATATTTTTTGCAATATATAAATGACAATACCTGAAGTGTATTTTGGACGAGCGATTAGATTTAACTTTCGTAATTCATGAGTTTCTCGCTTCTGCCGGACTCTCAGTAAAATACATCCTGCCATCACATCCGAAGGAACCAAATCCGTACCTCGGAATAAAGCAGTTAAAATATCTACGAAGATATAAATTTAAGAAGATATTTGTATCAGCGTTTATCGCATGAATTATATTACTAAAAAGTAAAAAAATATAAAAAAATATAAATTGCTTACTCTCTTCTCCTGTTTCTTTTTGTCTCCATATATAATATTACATTTAATAATATTTTAATAATAATTATAATAATAATACATATAATGATATAAATAGCTAAAAAACGGTGTAAATTATGCGTATAAATTAGCTAGATTTATCGAATAAAATTATTACAACTTTTTATCATTTAATATTAATGATACTAATGATCTCATCGCAAATTAAAATTCATTCTTATTTCCATATCGCATGATTGTGCATGTCGCGAAGCGTTCGCTATCTCCGAGCGGCAAGAAATCGACGAACTCATCGCGAAAAAAATTCCACAGACGCGGCGCGGCGCCAAAATCAAAGATCAATGATTTGATTTATCATTGGCTCTTTCGATGATCGTTCACGCTCGATTTCCGATCAGAAGCACGCGATTCCAGTTTCGAATGCGGCAAGACCTCTTTGTAGGTCAGCCGTACCTATGTCTCACCAGCGACTTGTTGAAAGGCCTCGTTCGCACTCTCATCCTTACGCATCCACCACAGGAATTTGAATCTCCTTAGCCAAATACGCGAGACCTTGCCATGTTCCACAGAGTTCTCTAGCTGTTTCTTCTCTAGAGAACCAATTGGGTCGAACACTAGGGCGAGGCCGAAGATACTGAGACCGATTAGGATCCAATCGAAAAACACCAGGGCCTCCACGACCGTAATAGAATATGATTCGTGGTTGCATTCTACGCTCTGCCCGAAAATCCATAGGGTACCCAGAATGTTCCATCCGATCTCTGGTAATAGCATCAATATCCTGAAAAAGTCGAAAAGAAAGGTTTAGATTTATCATTGATTTCAGTTGCTAAAAAAAAAAATCACATGATTATTGCTATGATATAGCGAAATGTGACAACAATGTATAATGTTGAGCAAGGTACTTTATTTTCAGTATCTAGATACAGGTATAAGTACTCTGGAAAAAAGATACCGAGGTATCTTAAATGTATCTTAAATGTATCTAGATGTTTTTATTTATTAACATAAAATTTTAGAATAAATAATCATTTATGATTTCATATCCGGGGGGACGTATATTCATGTATTATATATAGATATTTTATATATAT
>NW_017259319.1:917059-927947 GCF_001594045.1 Atta colombica
TACATATATATATATATATATGCATATGTATGTTTTTTTATATATAATATATATACATATTCTAATAAGGATTAGTCATATTATATTTCTAGACATATTTCGGACGTCCAATGACATTGCTCCTTGGATAGCTGTCTGTATAAAAATCTCAAATTAATCTAATTTGTATATAGCGTTATTGAATCAAATAAATCGCTGATTCTTGTATTTATGGCAATATCTTCCAAAAAAGTGTTGCGTTATATGTTTGCATTTTGCATAACAGCATAAAATATATGCGTATAAATTCACAAAACACGTTTTACTTCAAAGTAAGAAAGGATTCTAGAAATTCTCATGTATAAGTACTTGTAGATATTTTGTATAAATGATTCCTGTGAAAGGAAAATAGAAATGTATATTGCCACTATGTCAGTTTTGATTTTGTCCGATTTTTATCAGATGCTTATTTTTTCTCGTCTTATAAAAAAGTTAATTACTGTAGAATTGTAAATAGTATTATAAAAATAGCTATATCGTCTGATAAAAGACTTTTTTTTAAAGTTGTATTTTTTTTAAAGTTGTTTCTAAAGTTTTATTAAGAAATACTTCAAAAACAAAGATACGACAATATATGGTGATCTTTTTCTAATTATGAAGTTACATATGATATAATACATACAGAATGAGTCTGATAAAAAATTCACCACGTTTTGTTATAAATGATTAGAGATAAGGGGAAAACACGTATTATAAAATTTGTAAGATAAATAAGGGGACATATTTTGGCATTGAATAACCTTAAATGTCCTTGGTTTTTTTACTACCTATTAATAAAAAAAAGATTCTTTTTTTAATCTGAAGGAATATTTTTTAATCATTCAATCGATAGTACTCAATCAGCTGAACATCTTTGTATTAGAGTATTTCTTCATAAACTTAATTATTTTCGAGATATAAATTAAAAGAAGATATAAATTTGAAACAAATTTTTTTATTATTGTAATAAATGTTCAACATATTCAACATGTTGATCTAAACATACCTGTAGTCTTCGCAGAAAGCTTACTTGATCTTTTTCTAACTCTTGAATCATTATAATTTTACATTTAAAACATTAGTAATTATATCATTCAATAAAGCAAAATTTCAGCTTTAAGAATCTGATTTTTTAATTACGATATGATGATTTTTAATGGAGTTAGCAATAAAAATCAAATACTCTTTTATTTAATTCGCATGTAACTTGGTAATAAAAAGTCGTAGGAACATTTTTTTAAAAACGAACTTTTTAGGAAAAACTTGAAGTTTTCACGTCAAATAGTCAAAAATTTTGCAATGAATATATTCTGTATATAATTTTGAGTTAACAAAATACCGCAGAACTTTTCCTCCGATCCAATGTATAATATATGTGTGTGTGTGTGTGTGTGTGTGTGTGTGTGTGTGTGTGTGTGTGCGTGTGTGTGTGTGTGTGTGTGTGTGTGTATATAAAATTATGATGAAAAGAAGCTGATGATAAAAGGCCTCTAGCTCATAAATAATGAATGAATCGGTTGCAAATAATTGGGCAAATTATTATTAAAAACAATACAGGAGTTGAAAACTTTAAAAAAGTATTTCATGAAGGTTGTCGATCTAGAAAACTGATTAGACATAACGCTGGTTTACTTTTGTTGCTTACTTGACCAGCAGAAGCGGTTCGACACAGCGTCGGGCATGCGTGTCCATGATAGCCCCTCTCGCGCTATGCCTGATAATGATGAGTATTAAAAGCGTGACGATACCAAGCATGACCGCTTCACCGAGGAGATACACGCGCACTAATTCACCTCCCAATCGACAATTCCACGTATCCTCGTAATACCTTGCGCAGGCGATCCCTATAAGAATCAACCTGTAAAACACACAGATTACGAGAAACAAACTAACAACAATCCGCGTGATTTTAATCGGGCGATGCGCTCCTGCGAAAGAATTTAATATTGAGAATATGTTCAATGCTTCTAACAAATTTAGAGAATCTTGTATGTCGGATCTACAATGAGTCTGTAGTCGGAAGTCTTAGACTTAGGCCCAGTTCCACAACTGGACGGTTAACTCATAATCGAGGTTCAACTTATTCATTGTCTCTTTCCAATATTATAAAAATAATCCAATATTGAAAAAAGATGAGAAACAAATTGAATCTCAATTAAGAGTTAATCATGAGTTGTGAAACTGGATCTTAATTGATGAAGTTGGCCAATCAGCGTTAGTCACAAGTTGATTATTGACAACTTCACCGATTAAATCTAAGACAGACTCATTGTAGACCCGGCAATAGAATTTAGTTAAAATTTAAGCCTTAAAATTCTTGACTTTAGTAATTTTGAATTACAATTTACATTTTACATTGCATTTGTGATTAATATTATGCATTATAATTTTGACATACTGGTAATCGCGGTGATTGCTTTTCGATACTCACCATACAATACGGATAAATAATTCGAATAAGCCTGGATACACAAGGTCGTCGGTTGCGGCCAACCATTTTCGACCGAAGAGCTTCAACGCAGGCATTTCCCTGGAGAAAGAAATTTTATTATAACGCTGTTATGATATTTCGATACTTCTTTTCTTCTTAATCAAGTAAAAAGTGAATGCTCATTTATAAATATTTTATTCAGGAAGTTGAAATATGTCTCCATCTAGATCATAACATACTTTATTTATCAAGATTGATCACTTCTGTCACGTTCGCGGTACCTCGCGGAGCACGCACATTGCGAAAAGTTGACTTAGCAAAGCTCTCGTGCGCGGATTTCATAATATTATAATGTAAAATATAGCGGACGTGGCTTTCTATAATAATAAATATCTTCAAAATTCGGACAATTACGATATACACGGTTATCTTCTTGATCACGAAATCGTCGGAGAAAGCGTCGAGAGAAAGTCCCTGTGTCCATCCCACATCCGAGACCGTTGATAGTCTTCTGATGTATTTAAATGGACCTTTAGCCTGTGATTTTCGTTACCTTGCGTATAATTTAGTTAATTTTTAGACTAACAACATGATTATACTAGCGATGACATAAATGCTGATATGTCCGATTGGACATATCAGCATTGGACAGCGATAATGACAGTGATACGCGTTACTGAATACGTCTTATTCAATCGCGCTATATCTTATTATTGTTAACTACTTTGCAATTTTCTGCATGATATAAAGGGGAAAAAAACCAAATGATATCATGAGTGTAATCAACATTAATTTATTCGAAAATTATGAATTTTCTAGATGTGATTCTTTTTCATTATTTTTGAGAAAAGGAGAATAGCTCAAATTAAAAATAATAAAATTTTTTTGTAACACATTTTTGTTTATTAATCCAGTATTTTTTAATCCAATGCGTGTAAAATTTCTTCCATTGTTCATGATTTTTTATTTCTTGCATTTTTCTTTCTTTTTTGATTTTGATTCTTTTCGGTACTTTTACTATACTATAGGTTCACACGCGAATTAGCGCTCTTTAAAGAATTGCGTAAATTTGGAAACATTTAACAACAAGAAAGCATATATTACGTCATAACACGTGTACTTTTTGAATGTATCCATTAGTTGTAGATATGATTATCCAACTACTTTTTTTCATAAAAAGCGGAGAATGCGGAAGTTGTAGTATGTTATTATGATATTAGGAGAAGAGAAAATTGACATTAGCATCGTGGTAATTTCGCCGGTAATAATGATGTAGGTCTCAGATTATCTACTTATTGATGTCGAAATATTAGTCGTTACTCGTTGTCAGATCTCATGTCACAGCTGTTCGACACGAATACAATGTACCGTTTGAATAAACAAAGAAATATGTTGCAATACTTTTTGCGTTGTTTCTAGGGTCAAAACAAATAAGGGATTTCCTAGAAGATTACAAATCTACAAGAGGCCGTAAATGCAATGGCATGCAACTGAAATTGCACCGGCAGCAATTAACGCTTCCTCGAAACTTGCCGTAAGCTTGCATAATGACAGTGTAGAAAAGGAAAAACTATTGTAAATCACGCATCGTTCGACTTGTGAAAGAGTAGGATTTTTACAAATTGATTCATATAATATTTGCGAAAAATTTTCTATAATAACGATTACAGTTCAGACACAATTTAGCAAGAGATCGTAAAAAAAAATGGAAACACGACATTCAAAAAACACTATGCTGTAACTGCATTCATGTTTGTGGTAGAATTACACGAAATAAAGTGCATCGCGTGCATTTCTTGATTCGAAACGCATGCACTAACGGCGCGTTGCCGTGAGTTTTGATGAAATAATACGCGAATCGAGAACTCGTGTATATATAACTCGCTCTTTGCTTGAGAATATTCCGCACAATGGAGAAAATTAATCGATTTTTTTCTCTTTGGTAATAAATTCCGATTGAACTTGACAATATTTTATGCTAATTTATATGATAAAAAACTGACTCATCGTCTGGATGCAAATAATTAATTGTGGGCAAAAAGTTTGACGTGTAATATTGAATATTTCATATCTCGAAGCATGTAAAAAAATAATTTATGTTTGTATAAATAATCTATATCTTATTTTCATTCTTATAATTTAAATTTAATGTATTATTGTACTTATATATACAATAATGTCTAAAAAGATGTCTTATCTTATTATGATAAATAAATAAATAAGATTTGTATTTATAATTGTCTTTTGTAATTAATGGCCCTAGTCCTCGTTGATGAGGTAAACTTGGTCAAATATATATTTATTATAGTTTGAAACATTATATTCAGTAATATATTGTGTGTCATTCAAAAATACATGGGTTTAATCCGTTATCTTCTGATTATCGTAAAGATAAAAATTTTAATTAGCATAAGGATATTATAGCAATTTCATTATACTTGCTTTTTCTACGAGTGCAAAAAGTGTTCTTCATTAAGCCTCATTAACAATGCAATAGAATCTTACAAAACATTTAATTATAAGTAGCACGAATTACCGCTATAGCAAATCACGATGTACATATAATTTTATATTATATGATACTGTTACGCTACCAATCAGCTCGCACATATTTAAGAAAATATTAGACAAAATTGACAGAAAAAACTTTTTATATAAAGATCCAAATATTACGTTTAAATGTCCTTTCTTTTCTTTTTCGATATGCTGAGAGAAAAAAATTTTAGTATTTGTGACATGTTACTATAATCATGATTATTATTGCTATAATTATAATAATAAATTTATAATAATAAATATATGTATATATAAAATATATATATAAAATTCTATCAACAAATATATAGTTGGCAAACAAAAATGACTTATAGTTATATACAGTTAGATAAATTATTATAGTTAAATTCTCTTAGTGTAAATGTTACTAATTCATATAATCAACAAATCTTTTGTAAAAAAGAGTAGATCTCTTATGACATTGAAACATCTCATTTCAACCGGATTAGTTTTTATAATGCATATGACTTGTTAAATTCATACACTGACATTACCAGCAGATAAAAATACAATATATAAACTTCTACTCACAGATGCGCGAATCAATATCCGGCGAATCCGGACGCGTATTATACGCGCGTTGAAATCTCCCTTCAACCGACGTGTCGCGGCCGCGGCACTCCACTTCGCCCACCGCGCACTCCAACTACTGGCTCAACCACCTCGGGAATTCAGCGCGGTCCTGAGAGTTGCAAATGAACCGGATTGGAATTTTCGTCTAATCACCGTCAACCAAGCCTTTCTCCAAGTTGCACGTTGTAGACTGCAGCGAAACTGGAGCGCTTCGGATTCCCGTTAAGTTCAAGCGTCTCGCGATTCTCGCGAAGGTAACTATTTTCGCGCTCGCACGCGATCTTTTCAGGAAATCACGAATATGACTCAAACACGGTTAAATCTCTCCTAATTTTACACTTACTTTTCGTTGTTTACGCAAAACAGTGCGTATTGTAATCACTTTGTCTAATTTAATCGTTCACTACAAGCGCCGGTTTTGCCACCGCTGTCAAAGCTGCACTCATCATACATACAAAGATATGCATAGTGATATACACCGCGGGATACGAGCGTAACCTCTCAGTAACCGATGCCAGCTGGTCTTGAACATTCGCATAAACTGCAATAATTCGCGATGTGAATGATATACTGATGCGCACGAGAGATATCTCAATTCGTGAGAGCACTTCAATATTATGTTGGGGACGGTTACTCTCGAAATAGAATCACACCGAACAGAACGTTTTACACTATACACTGCAACTTGTTCACCTTGCTGCGCGCGACACCCCGAGCGGCCCGAGCGAGCAACCGAATCTTAAGAACTTGTTGACCACAACTGGACCGGTACGCCACTAGAAAGAGAGAGAAAGAGAGAGAGAGAGAGAGAGAGAGAGAGAGAGAGAGAGAGAGAGTGTGAGAGAGACCATGAAGAACTTTCCCTCCGTACGTCGGGTTATCGTGCAGCGTTCTGGCCACACGAGAAGGAAAAATGTAATGAAAAAGGAGAAGAGGAAGGAATGGGCTACTTCGAGAGGGATAAACGCCGAGTCGAGTCGAGCCGAGCCGAGCTGATGGTGGGAGCGACGAATCGGCGACGCACCTGGCGATCGTGCCTGACCGTTCCTCTCGAGGAGATAGAGAACGCGATGAATGTCGATATCCAATGATGGATCTGAAGATTAGCCAAGAAGAGAACACGTTATTTTCGCAATATTTTTATTATCAAGAATAAATTACATACGTTGTACATAAAATAAATGTACCAGTTAGTAATATGACCATTATTAGACAAAATGACAAAAATTTTGAATACTAAGCTCTTTAGTGATGTGTACGATTCAATTTATTTTATTAAATTTTTATAAACAATAAATTTACGTATCGTTAAAAGCTTAATATTTAACTTTTTTTCTAATAATTGGGTCACGTCCACCAACTGGTACATTTACCTTAAGATGATGAATCTAAATTCGTTAACATCTTATTAAAAATTTCGATATTAAAATCTAAAGTATAAATCTTATGGTTGTATCAAAGTTATATAGAAAGAACAATTTTGCTGCATCATTAAAATATTGTGTAGAAAACTCAATCATGTTGACGTAAAATACAAACAACTAACAGTAACATTACATCAATGTTACAATTTCCTATTTAAGAATATAATACTGTAATGTATATAGCATGTGTTATACATATATTATTGAAATTATATTATTATTGATGTAACATCATTGTTAGTCTGTGTTTTGCGGGGAGCAACACAGTCAAAAAGATGATGTTTTTCAACAATTTCAGTCTGAGCGTTCTATATAAATATTTTAATAAGTTAAACTTGTGTAAACTGATCATTTTTTACATGCAAAAAACATACTTTAATTTTTGTTATCTATAATAGTGTTACATTGATATATCTTTTTCGTATGGGAGAAAAGGTATACAAATACAACATTATTAAAGATAGCAAAAATTAAAGTATGTCTTTTTCATTTTAAAGATAGTCATCTTACTTAAGTTTATTGTAATTCGATAAAATTATTTTCTGATCTGTATCTAGCTAAATTCTTCAGCAAAACTGTTCTTTTCGTTTATTATTTTTCTTAATATTATTTTCATTACTTACATTTGTGGCACTTATATTTATTTTATCGCATTCTACGCTTGAAGAATATAAATTTTTGTTAAAATTTTTTCTAAAAGAAATTTTCAACGATCAAATTATGGATAATCTAAAGAGGTTCTAATTCCCGTTATATTCTCGGTTGAATAATTCTGCTTGGTATCGGCTTATCTGGAATGAACTTTACATAAGATGGAAGTCAATCTTGTAACCGCATTACTACAACATTCGAGCTGAAAGTACTGACTATACGTACATACAATGATCACGCTGTATACATTAAGTATATACATCAATTCCATGATTGTGCTCATGTATAATTACAAATAATTTGTAGATTTCCATACTTTTTATAAAACGAGTTAGTATGTCAAATAAATCTCGCAATGATTTTTCAACAGATTTAGAAATAATGATATTTTTAATAATTCATACTATGTGAAAAATATGCAAGAACATTAATGTTTATAATTGAATTATAAATAGAAAATCGATCTATATATGGTAATTATATTATAGCTATAACGACTAGTGATCGGAGAATTATTTGCTTATTCCTCTTTCGCAAAAAGCAGCGGAAACAATATGTGACGTAAATGTATAAATTTTGCTTATTTATAACTAAAGCGTATATAAGTGTTATTATAAACAAATGAACAAAAAAAAGTTTATGTCTGAAAAACTTCATTATAAAATTTGAAGAAAAAAACTTTTACATTTACACACAGGAACAAAGTTTTCTAAGTTTTCTTTTCAAAATTTTTGTATTATTTCATGTACATTTTATTAAAAGGAGATGGAATATATATTGCGTTTTTAAAAATATTGCGATTAAATAAATGTTGTATATCAGTGTGTTTCATCGACTTGTGAATTTTTATTGTTGCAACAAAATGACTCCAAGATGATTCGTAAAAATAAATATGCAAAATCCCGAAGAGTTAACTGAGATGCTATAATAAATAGTGACGTGACGCGAGAATAAATATTTGGAGATTGAATAATTCTGTTTGAATACGTCGTTTTTATAGACGAAATAAATAATCTTGGGTTGGGAACGTATTCAAGACCAATATAATGCTCATAAGAAACCATATTGTATAATCTTTTCTCTTTTTTTAACGTATTTTTTCGCTAAGATTCGTAAAGTGCCTTTTTTACATTTGCGTAACCGGCTTAGAATACAATTTCTTCCATTCTTTTTTTTTTGGATTGTGATCACCAGTACGAATTCGTAGAATGATATAATGGACATTGTTCTCATGCAGGAAAGTTGCATTAATATCCTTTCAAGACGCGTTGATGTTACGGAACGCGTTATATTAGTCACAATAATTGTCGCAGCAATTAAATTAGCTCATCAGAAATGAGAAGTAGTTGCAATATGTGTTATAAGCAGCTTTTAGACCTTATGATGGAAAAATTTTATTTTGTTTGTTGATTTAACGTGCAAAACAATATGTATTTTTAAATATTTTCTACTTCTGCTCAGAGAACTCTTTTTCCTAACAGCGCTGCCGCGTATCACACATATATATAGTTGACTTCATGCACTTTATTTTTATTAAAATTTAGTATGAAGAACTGAAAATACACACACATACACATACACATGGCGCTTTAAATATTAAGGATATATCACATCTCAAAGTATTAGTAAAAAAATTTCATTATTCTATTATTACGTCCGAATATCTATGTAAAAAAAAAGATTGAGTATAATTTTTTATTGATTAAAAATGATTTAATTTTTTATTTGCCTTAATTTTTGTTAAAAAATCTCGTTTTGAAGTACTTATTTGCAAATTTGATAAGAAGATAACATTCGAAATTGAATCAAATTCTTTACATAGACTAAATAAAAGCTTTAATCGATATTGTGCAAAAATTTATTTAAATTTATTTACTAAAAGTTTGAAAGTTATTTATTTAAAATTGCAGCAAAGTGTAATCATTGCACTGCATAAGTCCTTGTAAACCAAATTATTTGTTGTTTAAACAATTATAATGTGAAATTGAAGCGATAAGAATAAATCTAATTAAGTAAGAAAAATTCTATTTTCGGAAAACAGATTTGAATGTTTAAATATTGTATTTTAATATAAATATATAATAATGCAAACTCCTAATGAAAATAAAAATCAGAACGTAAATCGAATGTAATGGGAGAGTAACAGAAGCGTAAACGAAATTTCTTGGAGGCGAAAATTGAAACATCAAAATATAAAAGAAGCGTAAATGCTTCTTTTACATTTCATTGTTTTAATTTTTGCACTTCTGTTATTCTTCAATTTTTATTACATCCGATTCATGCTCCGATTTTAATTTTTATCAGGAACTGCACGTAGAAATCTTTTTTAAGTCTTAAAACGCTTTTACAAACGGAACCAAAGTAGTAATATCCATGTTAAATTGATAAATATACTTTAATAAGCATCTGTATAAGAATATTAATAATTTAGGTTCGTATTTGGAAGAACGTTTTTACAACGTTAGCGCGCATTTAACATATGTAGTTCACGTTACGTACGATATATTATTGAATTTCACACATAATAGTGCGTATTTATCGATAAGAGCGCTTTCTGAATATCAGTCTTACTATTAATAAGAGTCCTAACAGCTGAATAATTTCTTGAAAAAAAAAAAATTTCTTGAAAAAATATATTACCTCACTCAAGATTTCGAAACCGGATTTTACGAATATTTATTATTTAGTTTTTGCAGCGGTTTCAATTTATTCATGATCCATACTTGTTTCAATTTATTCATGATCAATATTTGTTTGCTGATGAGCTTTATTTGATTTTTTTTAATATTTCAAGATCAAGAAATTCAAGAAATCTTATCTTGGTTTTATCTTGAATCAAAACAAGAAATTGGAAATTGATTTCAAGACTAGACAAGAAATTGTTATTAAGAC
Source organism: Atta colombica (assembly GCF_001594045.1). Lineage (NCBI taxonomy): Eukaryota > Metazoa > Arthropoda > Insecta > Hymenoptera > Formicidae > Atta > Atta colombica. The sequence goes on from NW_017259319.1 coordinate 927,605, forward strand.
CAAGATTTCTTGACAATAAGTTATATTTTATAAATCATATTTTATTATTTTATTTCTGATTTGAAAAGTTTTAAATAAGTTAGGTTTCAACATTTTCTATTTATTGATACTTATAACAGATTATATAATATAGAAATGTATATTCATACATTTTCTCATTAAATAGCAAAATAGCATAGTGTAAATCGAGCAAAGTGTAAATCGATTATTGAAAAAATGAAGTCCCTGAGCTAATTAAATTAAATTATATTTACCGATTAATTAAATTAAATTATATATCCTTGTTGTATCCGATATAATCTTTACATTTATGTAAAGAAATATATATATAAAATATATATAA
>NW_017259319.1:928491-932885 GCF_001594045.1 Atta colombica
TAATATAATATATTTATAAGAGATGATAAAATATAATTCACACACAGAATATTTAATTGTAAATTATACATACTAATATATAAGAAAAAAGTTAGTAATATGTAAATAGGTATGTAAATAGGCAAGTGAATTAATATATTCAATTGATTATATTCTTATGGAAATATTAATTTGCATAACTTATATGCCAAATTTAAATATAAAATCTGTATTGTAAATACTTTCTATAAAGTTATATTTTATTTTAATATTACAAAATATCAGTATATGAATTTTCTAATTTTATACACTTTTTTTTGCAAATTTAATGATTGCTAATATTTCGAGAATAAATTAAATTAAAACATTTTTGAAAAAGAATTCATTTGTTAGAGAAATGTTTTTTTCTTGTTCCGATTCTATTTCAAATTATTTTTTATTATTGCTGATATATTAATTACTTAATGGTCTAATTAATTCTTTAATTATCTTATTTAGATAATTATGTTTTCTGTTTGGACATTAATGTAAATCTTATTAGAATACATGTACTAATAATTTAAAAATTTATTATCTAATAAGAAAAATACAAGAAATCTTTATATAGAATGTCCTGATTCGAGGATAATATTATTGCAACGTGAAACTCGTGAAAAATTAATAAAAGTATAAGCGCTATTTTTTTTCGTAAAGTAAGCATAAACGTTCAGTGTTTGACAATTATAAACGTTAGTTAAAAAGTCATCTATCATGTGATAACGTACAGCAATGTTTTGTTTAGTATAATATAGCATTGCACGTTATATATGAACAAATAACTTTAACTAATTTTTTAATCAACGCTTAAAGTAATTATGATTTAAACGTTTATACTTAAAAAACTCCATAAAAAAGATTAATTTTTTTCAGTTATTAACAAATAAAAATTTCAATTTCACAAATAAAAATGTTAACTTAAAAATTTCAAGGAACTGATAGCGTAATACAATTGTCGGAATACAGTCGGAATACAGTAATGAAACATGTAATGGCACGACAGATTTGCCTTATCTGGATCGCATTGTAATAATCATGCAAGGGCAGTGAGCTCGTTTGTCGAACGAACGAACGTAAATCGATCGGACGAGCATTTCGACTTGTTTCGTTATATCTACGCTCCGCAAGGACGACGACGTGGACTTTCACTTGCACGACGAGCCTTCTCGATCCTTACGCGAACCTACATACATATATGCGTGTGTGAAATGTGCATAAATGCATAATTATTGCCGCGCGACTGATTGCGTAGCATCAGCAAATCTGTATAAATAATTAGCTAATCACAAATTTGTAATTTATTTTATTATTTTCGCAAAATCAAAAACAGAGTAATTGCAGAATATTGGTAATCTCAAATGTTGACATCAACAATAAATGAAATTAATTTTACTATTTAAAAGTAAATGACGATTTTTTTAAACATAACGGGTTATCTTTATAGATTCTTTTATATATTAGACTTATAAATTCATTTTTTTTTTAATTTAATAAAAAATATTTATCCAAATATTAGACAAATAAATACTGGATTTGAAATATGTATAAATATTCGAATCGTTTCTCCAATCGTTTAACTATTTTATAATATAATTGATTAGATTAGAATTTGAGGATTGATGTGTGCGCGAGATTTTACTGTTTAATTCTTGAAACTTTCATTGTCAAACATTGTTAATGGTGAATCTAATTTTATATTTCGGTTTTCCTCCTTACGTTATTTAATCGACTTTTCGTTAAATACTCTTGCTTATAATCCCGAAAATAATATTTAAACAAGATATTATGACCTAGTTTCTCATCAACAGATACCTATATCAGATTTATACATTAAATGTATAAATGTATTTATACATATACTGTTAGATACACACAAGTGAGTGCAATGAGTATTCAAAAAATATATATATAATATATATAATAATACATGTATATAAAATATATGTAATAAAAATTAAAATTAAATTTGCATTTAATAAAATATACTTGTAAAATATATTAAAAATTCCTGCTTTTATTTCGAAATGGAATACAATTATATTTATTTCAATTCAACAGCTATTATATTTTATTATATTTCGTGCCAGTTCAATTTTTAGTGAATTTCCGTTCAGTCCCCCACATGGAATGTATTCCCGCTCCCTTCTTGCTATCATATTATTCAAATATTAATTTATGACACAAAATATTTACACATAATCAGAGTTAAAAAATAAAGTTCTACTTTTTCGTATTTAAAGGTAAAAAAATAATATTTTGAATTTCTAATCCTCTCTGGATGTTATGTATTACGTTCTATACTTATTACGTTAAATTTAATCAATATCAACTAGGCAGGGATTGAATTATACATGTTTCATTCGAAAGATCTGTAACATTTCTCTCTGTGCCATAATTAAATGATGTTTATATTTTTCATGTATCTTTTAATTTCAATGGTTTGAATTAGGATAAGAGGTTAGAATAAAGTGTTGTGGGGGCGATTGTAATTAAAATTCACGGTATTGTAATTAAATATCGCGAGTAGCGTGTATCTTTGTATTAATTAGTGTTGCCAACCGTAGTGTTTTCAACCGGATAATCCGGTTTTGTCTAGTATTCGGTTGCAAAAGCAAAAAGTCCAGTTTTGCGAATAGTGATAATAAAATGTATCTTATAGCACTGATCATCGAAACATCTATGGGTTAAATCTTGAGATGGAAACTTTTTTGGTTTTAAATATTTGTTTTATTATACCTTCCCAGTGGAGAAGTCCTTGCCAGTACTGCCAAGGATTGTTCCGAATTTTATTTATTTTGAGTTGTATTGACCTAAAAAATAATAAAAACAAGTTATTTCTTTTATGCATTATAACAGAAAACACATATGATTTTAAGGATGTTAAAATTAAATTTTTTATAAAAATAAATATAGATATATATATATATATATATGTTCATAGGTTTCTTATTTGTAATCCTCTCCAGGCAAAATATTTTAAATTTTAGAAATGGCCGATCCAAAAAAGTTAATAATACGAAGATTAATGTATGCAAAATCTAATGTATTCGTTTCCGACGTTGCGACTAAAAATTTTCGCATTTTCTCGAATTTTTAGCCGTGTTAAATTAGTCACGCAATTTAGAATGGAGGGGACCAAATTTGGCAATTTTACAATTTTAATCGAACGTATTGCATATGCTTACAATCGAATTAATAATTTGTTTTGTTGTCAACCTTGCAATATTCATCCTTGTAAGGATGACGTATATATTATTTCCAAGTGTTGAAATTTATGTTTGTTTTATAATCGTTAACGACGTTTTCCGTCGGAATATTCTCGATAATACGTTTCGAGATGCCGATAAAATAGTCTCTTTCTTCATTCTCGAAGAAATCTTTATATAGTTGAGTGTCGGAAACCAATTAAAATGAATAAGAATGCTAATTACTCGTACAAACTGTAAATATTAAGTAGTAAATATTAAATATTATACATCAATGATTTCTTTCTTAATAATAAAAATGTAATATATGTTATACGTACATTCCTGGCGAAAATAAAAATCAAAGTGTAAATCGCGTGATTATAAAAGCGAGAGTAATATAAGCATAAAGATTCTAGGAGAAAATGGACAAAAATTAAGACAATAATGTAAAAATGGAGTTTATCTTTTATTGTTTCAATTTTTGCTTTCTAGAAGCTTTATTAGAAGCTTTATATACATTTTTATTATTATCTCCTTACATTCAACTTAGGATTCGATTTTTATTTTCGTCAAAACTAAGTTGTAGCGTTGAGTAGGAAATTATGATGCATTAATGTAATATTATTGTCAGCTTGTGTTCAGTGGATATGATGATGTGCAATCAAAAAATACCAAATATAATCGGATGATTGAACAATCATGTTATGTGTGCGCATTTTTTCAAAGTGAGATTATTATATCCAGCTGACGAGATATTTTTTTATGTAGGGCGCAGCAGAAATCGGAATCCATAAAATGATCGATAGAATGACAATGCTGCGGCTGATGAGTGAATTTAATATCTTTTGCATGAATAATTTCTCGCGTTTGTGTCTAATTGTTTTTATAATTGATTTTGATTATATCATTTGAACGATATTAATGACTTACAATATTACTCTGTTCGAGACTTACAGTAAATAATAATAATTATTATAAATATTATTATAAATTGAAAGATTAATTTTTGTGTGGCAAAAAATAAATAGAAAACTCTCTTTTGAGAACTTGCAAAAGAAATCTTATTTGAAATAGAAACTTAAAGTTATTCTATTAATCGCTTTCTCTTTGCAAATACTTAAAATTTAATAAGTGTACCTTATGCAGGTAAATATAATACAAAAATTATGATAATAAGAATGAAATTTTTTG
>NW_017259319.1:933588-948125 GCF_001594045.1 Atta colombica
TATATTATGTATATATTGTTGAGAAACATATTATGTATATATTGTTGAGTTTTTTATTTCAATTATTTTTATACTTAATAAATTCCTATTTATCCACAATAAAATATTTGCTATTGTCAACAGAACATATAAAAATCTATTATTAATTAAATATATAAAGGCGATATATTTTGTATAATGTTACATATCAATTAATCATATAGATAATTGATTTTGGAATAAACATATTTGTACATAGTCAATCATATGATTCTTCAGATTCAGCGTTACATTTGTACAAGTCGCATAGAATAAATTCCTAAATGCTTATATAATTTTAAAAACACAAGTCTTCGACAATATCTTCGCCGTCGCTAAGAAACAAAGCGTTCGCTACGATCAGAATTAATCTCGTATCGATTATGCAAGTTGCAAACGAGAAACGACGACACACGCGAATATATGTACGCGCCGCGGCGGCCCCACGTGTCCCCCAAGGCGAACACGCTCGGCGAGCACATACAGGGCTCTAAACACGAAACGTGATTGGGAAGGATGAGGGGGAGGGATAGAAAGGGAAAGAGATTCGAGACTTGCGTGTCGCTTGAGTTAGGACGGGGGAGGAAGAGAGGGATATGGAAGGACCGGTCTGCAAGAAGATTCTTCTAGTTGGGGGGTAGTAAAGGTTCGTGCAGGGTAGTCGGGGTAGTTGGGTGAAGGAGAGCCACAGAAGGACGATGGTGGCTGGAGGTGAAGAAGGTGGAGAAGAGGGCCGAGGGCAAGGGGACGGTGCCGCGAGGGGACGGGGCTGGCGAGAACTGGAAGAGGGTGGCGGAGGGTAGTTTAAGCAGTGGTGGGAGTGGGCCGAGCTAAGACACGTAATGACGCCCTGAATCAATATGTGAGGCACTGAGATATGCATACGAACTAAGACAACCGCACACCAACCAGCGCGCCACGACTCCTCTGCCCGGCGTCGCGGCGCGGCGTGGCGCGGCGCGGTGTGGTGCGGCGCGGCGTGGCGCGGAGTAGAGCGGTGCGGCGTCAGCGCCGCGGCGCGCAAAAGGTGGGGAGAAATTAAAGACGAAGCAGGCACAAAAATAACGACCCACCGGCCGTACACCCCTCGCCACCCCCTTTCCCTTCACGGAGTCTCCCCGCGCGCACTACCACCATCCCCTTGCCGACACCCCGCGTCTCTCACCACTCCCGACCGCTATCCTCTCATTCGTCCCCCGTCCCCTTCTTTCCATCTTTTAAGCTCATTCTTCCTTTCTCTTGTAAATTCACCCGTCCTTTTTCCCCGTTCATCCACGGAAGACGTGACTGCGACGACGGAGATGAGACGCGGAGGAGTCGAGACGACGGCGGTCGTCCGCGGTGCAAAAGAGGGTGGTCGACGCAGCAGGAGCGCGATCGGTTTAGTGGATCGTTTCGATCGGCACGACGTCCGGACGGTGGCGGTTAGGGAGAGGGTCTCGCCACGATCCAGCCCGCGCCGATTAATCCGCGTTACACCGCGAATCCCATCGCGTGGCAGGTAGGAATATAAATCCTATTATCGTAAGAGCGTACGGAAATACGTAAACGCCGCAATCGCGACTCCAGGTGGACCGATTAGTGATGAGTAGAGCTCTAGCAAGAAATTCTTTCTACTATTTTTATAATTAAGATATGCAGAAAATAATGTAGATTTGAACACACTTAGAAATTAATTGAAATCTAATTATATTTTTATATTGTAAATTATTATGCAATGGCATGTTAATATCATCAACTATTTTTTAATTATTTACGGTTAATTAGGACAGGGATTGCTCAATACATTGAAATATATTATTATTACAGTTACTAAGTTTGTACAAAGTTAGATAGTTGAATTATGAAACATCTCCTCATACTCTTCTTTATCTTACATTTTTGCGATTTACGTCTAATATGTCACTTTGAGTTTCATATACATTGGTAAATTCAAAGTCTATATCAAAGAATATCTCTATGTTCTTGAAATATTTTTGTAATATTTCTGAAATTTTTATAAATCATCTTTTTTTTATATGGTAAAATTATTTTTTTAATAGATTGCTATTTTAATGTGATTCCTTGCCCCATACAATCTTTGTTCATAATATATTACGTTAGCCGTTCAAGATATATTCGGGACTTTAAGAAGACTTTCATGAATCAATTGTCGAGCACAGCAAAGAGACAAGGCGCGAATAATTGGGTAATCCAATTCCGAATATAAAATTTTTGATGTGACTTAAAAAAGATTTCTTTTACTCTAAGAAGAATAGATTTTGTACGTCGAAAGGATAACCTTGAAACTTGCTTATGATCAAAAGCTAAGGTAATTTGATGGCGGCTTTAAGTACTTATGATATTCATTCTTATCGCGTAGTTGGTTTATAAGTTTAATCAGAACCGATAAACGGTGTTACAACGATAGAATTTCTCTATGCATTTATTTTAAAATGATACGAGTGGAAGTAAATTATAAACATTATTTATTTATACACGCGCACGTGATAATATTAATTAGATAATGTTAATAGTATAACGTTTTAAGATTGTTTGAGAGTTAGGAATACATGTCGCCACCTGTTGCAATTTCTAAAAAGAACGATCGTGATAACATTTATTATTCATCGTATGATATCGCGTTAAGTAGTTAGAGATGAATGTTTTATCTATAGTTATATGATTTCTATATTAATTTGAGTAATTTATAAGAAAAATAAGATCACGCGCTCACCCTATTGCATTGATTCTGCAGACATCGAGCGTATTGAAAGATATATAAACCGTGTATTATTTCTATATATATGTATCTCTCTATGCACTATAATCAATGTCATAAAACTAAAAACTAAAAAACGAGGACTCGAAAGGATCACTTAATCTGTCTAAATTTTGGAATTGGTCATAAAATATTGCTAAACTACCGTGTATTTGCATTTATATTGATCTGTATTCGCAAATACTATGCAGACTATCATGAGATTATGTACGTCAGATATTAGAGGGTAGAAAATTTAAACTAATTTTTTAAGCCACAGAATTTCCAATTGTTTACAATTTTTATATTCACTTTCACTATTATGTTTCATCATTATTATATTATTAATTCTTTTTTAATAATTAATCTATTGGATATGTTTTGTATCTTATTTAATGTGTTTTTTAAATCGAGTTAAACATATTTTTTCATTACTGCTCAAAATTAGTTTTTATATTTCATTTTTTTATTTTATTTTCAACTTTGTGTGTATATCGAACGTATGCATGTGTTTTCGACTTATTAATTTCACGCACAACCCATTCCTATTGCGCGGCGTTTTAATTTCGGTAAGTGTGCCAGTGAACAATCCGAGAAAGAATCGGGAAGGGGCGGGGACAGATTTACGACTTTCATTTACATGTGACCTAATTCGTCTGGATGTAATCAATGGCCAGGACATACGAATCAGATTGGAACTCCGATTTGGTTAACTACACACGAAACGGTAATAACTCCCCTTTGTAGACTAAATTTAATGTACAAGGGAACCAAGTATTGATCATGGAGGTCGAAAGTCAACGATCGTATCCATTTTAAATATGCGTCACCCAGCTGCACACAGCGCAATGAGGTCGCATTGCACCTTATAATATGATCCAATGTCAAAGATCGTCATTATTGTAATGCTTAATTGTATTTACCGTGCTTGGCAGTTTCAAAGTTTTCATGTGTAATATTATTCTGTACAATATTTGGTTAAAAAGTTCTATATAACGATAATATAAACAACAAAAGTAACATGCATGTATCTCAGAATTGACGACATTAATTTTAATAATAGCTTACTCCAAATAAAAAATTGTAAAATTTATTAACAAATGTTATTAAAGTTACTATTAGACAATTATATAATTTAAATGACAATTTTCTAATAAAACATATAATTCCATATACTAATTAATCGTTAATTATTAATTAATCTATAGTTGATGATGAAAATAAATTTAAAGATAGTTATCGAGTGATCAAGATTTTAATTTTTAGTTGAAATTTATTTGTTGATATGTTGATATGCGTTTGATGTACATAGTTTCGTTTCACAAATTTACTCCGAATGAATAGGACACTATATGATTCCACATGGCACCGCTAAGTTGGTAAGGGTTAATTACAGACTCGAACTATCTCGGCACATACATTCGCGTCCCGAAGTTCGAGCAAGTTTTGACTATATTCAACGCCGCGTATTTCTACTTTTATAAGTAACAAAAATTATTTCCATTTACCGCAGCGCAAGCTCATAAATCTTGGCCTTGTTTTTATTGTTTTGTACAAGCTGTATACAAAAATATACCCGGAGGGCGTCGCGGCTAATAAATACAAATATCTCGCTGCTCTACTTGCAAAAAAAAAACAGAGTTGAAGCAGTAATATTAAAATATTCAAATAAGAGCGACAATAGTAAAATTAAATAGTATAAACAAGAAAATGTTTTAATTACGTTTCATGAATTAAAAATATTCTATTCTTCTAATACATAAAAATACACTTTCGAAAACTCCTTAGTTACTCTTTATTTGTAACGAAGAATATCCTTTCTCTTGTGGCGGCAGATAGAATTTATCGACAAAGAACAATACCGATGGTTTCCCGACAAGATGATTTCCTCAAACCGTCCCTCTCAAAAGCTCACATACTAGGATACCTTGCTAAGGACGAACCTTCATCTCTGCGGCGTAATCAATATTAAAAGTCTAAAATGTCTCGCGTGTGTGGCGAGCCGGCCGCGTGTAAGGGTCGTAGTTCGTCGGCGGGAGTCGGCTGAACCCCACGTTGCCGGTTGGAAGGAGAGGACGGTGGAGAACGGGCAGGCTTGGCGAGGGGTGCCGGGGGATGGCCAAGAGTGAGCGGTGGAAGTGGTAGTAGTGGTAGTGGTGGTGGCACGAAGAGGTGGAGGTTCTCATTAAGCAGCCCGGGCACCGCGCGCCAGGGGTTCAAATAAGAAGAAGAAGCGCCGCTGGAAGAAGAAGGGAGAAAAGGAGAAGAAACCAGTAAGACTAAGACACAAGGGTGGAAGGGGGTGAGAGCGGATGGCGAGTGAGCAAACGAGCGCGAGCGTGAGCGCGAAGAGGAAGAGCCGAGGGATACAGAGGGTGGAAGAAGGGTGAAAAGAGGGAACACGAAGGAGATAGAGTGCCAGGGGGGTTGGGGAATTATCAGGGCTCGCGCTCTCCTTGCGCGCGTGAGGAAGTTGCCGCGGGGGGGTGCCGGGGTGGCAATATGGCTGCTACTGATGAGTGATGCTCGTAACCCTTACTGCCATCCATCCCCAACAGATCTGTCAGTCAGTCGGATCTCTTAACGCACTTCGGAATTATGCCTGCCACGACCCTTCTTTATCTTCATTGCCGGCATTGTCCTGCCAGGAAAAGCGCGATGTCTTTGCTCCGCTGCGTTGTACCGACTCTGTACATTGTCTTCTTAATTAGAGGGAAAGTTTCCGCTGATCGGGACCATCTTACTTTGAGTTCTTTCCTTGGACAAAGTCACTTGCGAGTAACACAGAATCTGCTGCATTTTTATTAATTATTCGTAAGAGCTTTACCGACGGCAGAAGGATTAGTATATGAATAAACGAGATGCAGAGTTCTTGCAATAATATGCAAAATTAATAATAGAATATAACTCTTAATTACAATCATATACATATGTATGTTGCTGTATTACTTATTCTATGACATTTTTTTATTTATTAGTTCGTGTTAATTTTAAAATGTTTATATTATATATGCATTTTTCTGAAAAAGTTATATCGCACATGTCATCTTAAAATCCATTACCATTCTAAATAATATATAGTTCTTCACATCTAACAAATTATTCGTAAAACGGACCGTCTATTGGAAGATATCTTCTTTTACTAGCATTAATGTTTAAATGTATAGAAGGAGAAGTTCATTCCATACATCTCTTCTCACGATTTCTTATTGTACTATGTTGCATGTCAATAAGAAGCCAGATAAGTATCTTTAAAAAAAACCAGAAGTTACATGGAATTAAAAATTACAATATTAATTAATTTTTTTGCGGATAAATTCCCTATAATTATTCCAAAAAGATTGACATATTTATTACAAATTATTCTAAATCTTGAAACTCGAGCGTGCTTCCCTTTTAACGACGATAGTATTGATACGCGAATGGATTTTAAGGGTGCCTTTCGGAAGCCGTTTTTCTTATAGCGATCGCCATAATCCGCGTCACTTTCTGCTGTAATTCACGGGCAGTAAATCAGAAACGCGATATCATTGTCGATCTCATAAGACTCGTACGGAACGTCTTTATACTTCTGTGTAGCAACTGAAGCTTAGTGTTACCCCCTTACTCTTGAGGATGCATTCTCGCGCGAGGCACAGATCGCTCGCCACGCTTTAACGACCGAAAGCCATAGGACTACGTCGTATAGGGTATATGGGGACCGCCGACGAAAGGTATTAAGAAGGTACAAGCAGCCCTAACCTAACTGCAACAGTCCCTGGACCGATCGTCGTCTTCGTCGTTTCCTCTTCCTCTCTCTTCTCTTTCTCTTTCTCTCTCTCCCTCTTACTCTCATTTCGTATCCTGTGGCCGTCTTACTCCGTGGGCCGAAGTTAAGGGTGGTCTCTCTCTTTGTCTCTCGCAACCCTCCCGGTCCCCACGAACCCCCGCGTCGTACGCGTGATACACGGACGAGGGACACGCGTGTGCGTGAAACCTCGCAAGACGGACAACGGGGGTTGTTGGGTGGATGGCGTCGTTGGAGGATGAGGACGCGAAGGAGACGACGGATGGAGGGTCGAGGGGGGGTGAGGAGTGCCAACGGAGGGGAATGCAAATTAGAAACGCTTGGGCAGAAAGCGGGAGGAGGAGGAGGAGGAGCAGGAGAGGAGGAGGAGGAGAGGAGGAGGAGGTAAAGGCGGCCGGGGGGTGGCGTGGGAGGACAGAGGGGTATATAAGAGGTGGTGACTGAGGGTGGTGGCCAAGGAACTTCACTTATGTAAACCAGTGAGACGGTGTGCGCCGGCCGCTCCGCGCGTGTGTACCCCCCCAAGCCGTGCCTGTACGTGTGTCCTGCGTGTGGGTGTTACCGGTAGCGTAACCCGGTTGCGTGTGTGTATATATCGATTGCCGGCCAAACCACCCTCCCCCTCCCCCTTTGCGCCCACCTCCTCGCTACCTATAGTAATTATTGTGCTTCTCCACACATGTGTGTATTTGTCGTGAGATTTCGCGCAGGATGGTATGCGTGCAGCCGCACACACCTACATGTCCCGCGTCCCGCGTGTATTCGTGTGTATCCGAGTTCCTTACATGCCTCGTCCGATAGTCTCCGCACCAGGGAGCTCCGGCATTTAACGGGTGTCATCCTGTAAAGTGTACTCTCGCACGTTGCCGCCGGCGCGAATCGGTCGCGCGATGTCGATCCATTGTATCGATCGTTCGCGAAGGGCAACGGCGATGATAGTTGCGACGGCGGTAACGGGCGTGCTCTTTTTCCATCTCTTGAAGAACCGTTACTTTTCCGCGATGGGCGTTCAGTTTCCTGCGAGAGGAAGACGCCTTCGCCGTCGCGGATTGCTCGAGTTATCGCTTCGTAGATAGAATCATGGCAGCGACGGTTATTGCGGATTTACCCGTTTTGTAAAAAGAGGGTTGAAAAGTTTTTTTTTATGATGGCGGCTGCGATAGGAAGTCTTGATATGCGACATGCAAATTGAATCAGAATTTAGTAAGACTAATGCTGTCTCATTCTAATATGAGAAAGGGTGTTGTAATTTCTTCTTCGCAAGTATGATATATTTCTTAATACTTTTAAATTATATATCTATATTAATGTTTTAAGAAATATACCAAAAAAGAAAATAAAAACAAACTTTTTAAGCTTTTATTATGTAAATTCTTCACAAGTTTAATATAACATTTTTAAATCATATAATAATTTTAAATATTCAAGTTTTCATTACTTAAAATTAATACAAATCTTTTATCTATAAGTTTTGCTAAATCATGAATCAAATATTTTTAATAAGCATTTTTCCGAATATTCTACACATCTTTTTATAAATTTCTAGTAATAGTACGAATATTCATGCTATATCTCGATAAGAATATAGGTATAATGTATGCATTTAAACGATCTGGCAAGTCACCGAATTAACACACGGCGCCCAAGTAGTCGCGCCACCTGATAGATCAGTCCAGTGCTAATGTTCTTGTTCGAAATAAATGGTCAGGCGAGTAAGCGCGCGCGAGCGCGCGAGAAAGCGAGCGCATGGTGGTTTCTAACTCCTTAGTCGAGTCTCGAGGCCCTGCACGCACACATATATACACATAAATACCTATGTAGACGCATATACACATATACACGCGATGTGGCACCGCACGGTATTCTTGCTTCGGCCCGCGCGCACATATGTATGATTCACTAACACAATGCGCGTGTGGTTCACACACAATTTCACCGAGTCGATGATACACGCGAGAGTCTAAGCTACTAGCGAGCGCAAGAACATCTCCTAGAAACCTTCGCGCGCGCGCCACCCTCGCGCGCAACCACCTCGTCCATCCTACCCCTCGGACATGGACCTTAAAGGAAGAGGATGAAGCGGGTGAAGTGGTTAGAAGCCGGAGCGGACGAGAAACGAACGGACCGACGGACGCAGGACAGAACGCGAGGTATATAGCAACCCTATCTTGCGACACACAACCACAAGTCATCCTCCTTCACCCTCCTTCCCTCTGTCCTTTCCTGCGCGTACTACGGTCGCATTCTCAGTCCGGTTCACCCTTGACTCACCCCTTCGCCACTTCGACTCTACTCGGGTCTCCCGTACCCTGCTCTTTCGGTCTCTCTTTGGTCTCTCCCCGTTCCTTCTCTCTCCCTCTCTCTCTCTCTCTCTCTCTCTCTCTTTTTCTCTCTCTCTCACTTTGTCTATCTTTTCGTCTTACTCCGTCACCCTTAGCGGTGCCACTTCATCGTGAAACCTCGAAGGCAATCAATCCTCCGCCTTACAGCGTACTGACCACCTTCCAGGAAACTTCCATCGTTGCGGCGAGGCAAGCCTCCAAAAGAAGCAGACGCTGAATTTTTTGTGCGATTTGCCCTCTCTCATCGATTGGTTAGATGAATTATTCTCTGGGATAATTAATGCCCCGATAACGTCGCTTTGTCGCTTTAATTATGCGCATGTAATTTTAATCGCTACTTCAAAGGTAATTGAAATTTTATGGGTCGCGTTTGCAGCACCTCTGAAAAAAATCATTAAGTGATTTTAGAAAGCGTAATTAAAAAAAAATAAATTATTATTATATATATAGAAGTTATATAATTAATTCACAAATTAAAGAATAAATAGTTGTTCGTACAAAAGGAATTCTGCTTTTTTCTTTATTTCCAGAGATGATGAGAATAAAGATACACACACACACACACACACACACACACACACACACACACACACACACACACACACACACACACATACACATATATATATATGATTATCTCAATTAGAAATCACAATTTTACATTTATGATTTCTCCCCACTGTAGTGTGACTATTATCTAGTTGAGAAAACATGGCAATTTTGTTGTTGCACTTCTTTGCTTGAGTCTTGCATCCGGTGCATTTTCTTAACTCCGTACCCTGTGCTCGTAATATCCACCGTTCTCTTTCTTTTTTCATGCCTCGCAGACAATTGATTCACTGTCTTACAGCGTGCTAACCATCCTCCGAGAAAATTCCAGCAGTCGTTTGCAAAAGGTAGACCCGACGAAAAAGAATCGCGAATGCTTAATCGTGCGTTCTATGGATACGACGAATTTGCATTATTTCGCTCCCTCAACATTGTTTTAATCGATCTGCCGCCTCACGACTATACGTTTCACGAAAGTTTCTGAGATGAATCTGCAGCGAGAAATCGTGAAATGTTAATCGCCGATTCTATCGACTGTTGCCCGTTGATGATGCACCGTATTAAGAAATTCACTGCTCGATTTGTCGAAAGTGTATCGAAAGACAAGTGCTTGACCGGCGAGAATCGCTTTCCAATTTTTCGTATTTTCCTGCGGCATCACTTTGCCTCGTCTTCGCACCAAGTCGCGGTTAAAAGTTTCGCAGGCAATTAATCTTTGGCTGTACAGAGTATACTGACCACGTTTACAAGAGAACTTTCACTATATTATAACGTACCGACTATGCTCCCAGAAACTTCCACCCGGTTGCGCGTGATGGCTTGATCCGAAGAACAAAATCGTGAATGGTTAATCGTTGGTTGCGCCAACGATAAATTTACATTACATGGTGCTCTCAACGTCATTCCAACACGAAAGTTTCAAGTTACCGGTTAAATTGCATTTTGTATCTATTTAAATAACTGCGCCAGGACACGCATCATGTGCCTGTATTTTTGTTCTAATTATATAATTTGTATTATGGAACTATATTTGAAAATTCTACTGCAATGAAATCTGGGATATTATAACATGTGGGATGTATAACAGATAATTTTTTAGAATATTGGACAAATAATTACATTTAAATAACGATATACACACATTTAAAATATGTAAAATAGTTTACTACTGTAATTCTAAATATAATTCCTATTTGAAATTATATTTTACTATCAGATTTAGTACAAATTTTTAATTGTAGAATTATTGAGATTTAATCGTCTTTTCTCCAAAGAAAATGTCTACGATGATAAGCACAGAGCAATACAAAGCCAGCAATTATCGGAAATCGTCGATTCATCATTTAAAACAAGACGCACTCTTCAATCAGAACTCAGGATAAATCGCGGACAGTTAATTCGTTCGGTTATTCGAGCTTTTTACGATTATTCTTGCGGGTGGTCATTTCATCTTGCCGTCATACCTCGCTAAAGGCTACAAAGTCAAATCGGGAACCAATCAATACCGATAATTAATTAGAAAAATCAGGAAGAAAAAAAAGAACTAATGAAACTTGAGAGCTCGACCGCCGCTGTAAAAATTGCCGGAGGCAATCGTTTGACTCTACATCGACTCTTTCCATGACTTTTTACCCTCCTCCTGCCCGATCCTTCCCTGTCCACAATATCCTTCGCGCGTATCTCTCCTCCGTTCTTCTTCACCGTGGGCTCATCTCTTATGGCGCTTTCGTATCTTCATGCCTTTTTGCCATTGAATAAATTAACGTTTTTAGTTTGCCGATATTCTGAGCTCGGCGAGCGCGAGCGAGCGTTATATCTTTCGTTCTATTGGAATGAATGAACTTCTTTTTCTTTCAAAGCCAAGTTGAGTCGGTAGCCATCGAGCCCATTCATCCGCTAAAATTCTGGAAGAATTTTAATAACTTGGATTCGTGCTGATTAAAACGGAAGTCGCGTCTACCACCGACCCGTCGGAGGCGCGGTGACGACGGCGGCAACTTCGGGTTCCTCGATATTTCACTTTTGTACGTTTATGCTTTATAGGTGTACTGTGGTTCTTTTTCGTGCATTTAACAAGAGTTTGCTTTTGTCTCCCGTCGAATTAAGTTTGCTGTATTTACGGATTCAGTTTGTTTGGTGCAAGGAAGCATGACGTAAAATAATTAGATTCGTAACATGAAGGCTTTGTAACAGTAATACGCGCACGCAGATAAATCGATTTAATATAAAGTCGTCATGTAATTTAATTTGGATAGGTGCTTGCTTCATTTATATTTTTTTAAATGGTCTTTGTGTTAATGTCTATGTATATCGTTTATTCAAGTTGTACGTTTCACGGAATAAATCCTTCGGTGCCATTCTATATCGTTTCGTTATGTATCTATGACACTAGATGTAAAAAATATCACGTAAAAATGAACATGTTATAATAAATTTTTTTCAATCAAAACGCCAGACATTAAAGATATAATATATATTTAATTATGTTTATTTGTTACATGCATATATCCATCAGCATATGCATGCGTGTATACATATTGTAAATAAATATTCATAAAATACATTTGTACTTATAGGCATTTCACAGATCTTTTAATTGCCTTCTTGACCTAACATCTCTGGCCAAATATCTCCAATTCATAATGGACTACTGTGACTTTACGATCGCATTAACCATTTAATTCCACTCTACAAGTAGTATCAGCAGCACCAACCGACTGGCACTTCGGGGTGAGGGTGTCATTCGGTCTACTGGTCTGTCGGTCTGTCGGTCGGACGAGGGACAGAGAGAAGGAAAGAGATAGGGTGAGAGGGGGAGGGGGCGCATGGCGCACGTCCACTATCAATTTATCACCCAACCCTCGGCAACTTTCCCTCTCAGACCTCGTTCTCGTTTTCCCTCTTTTCTCAGGTCGTCTATCCCCTCTTTCCTCTTTCTTGCGATCCGTCCGTCGGTAGGGGGACAAAGGGGGCAAATAGTCGGAGTAAGAGGGAGTGAGGCGGAGAAGAAGATGGAGCGAGAGGAAAAGAAAGGACGATGAGGAGAAAACAAGAGAAAAAGAGAGGAACAAGTCGAAACGACCATGACCAGCACAATGTAGCGTATGGTCAGTTCGGGGAAGGGAGAAGGCTATAAGATCTACAGACTTGCAAGCGGTGCATTCACGTTTCTCTTCCACCGTCCCCTCTCCAATTCCAGTGCATACCACGAATGCAACCTGCTACACGCGTACAAGAACGACATGCACGTGCATCGTTCGTCGTTCGTTATAGATGTCTGTGTAAGTCAGCGCCTTTCAACCGGGGACGCTTATTAATCCAGAGGAATATTAATTGACTACATTTGACCCGTCGGAGAATCGTCGTTGTGTCTATTTGATGCAACTTCTCGTGCAAGATGGAGAGCCGTCGCGTGCGCGCGGTCGAGAATCTTAACTGAATATTTAAGTCACTGTACTTGCGATATTATACCTTAAATAAAGCGATGAGTTTAATGCTTTGCAATTAGTTTCTTCACATATGCGAGCTTTAGCTCTTAAGATTAATAGCTAATGAAATGTGAAGATTTCTGAGTAGAAGTACACGAAATCCATAATTCGTAAGATTCGCTTTAAATACGAAGTCGTATCTCGGATGAGTCTTATAAATTATGTACTTGTTCTACTTCTGCTTTGGATTCTGTATATAAAAAGATGGTATGATGAACAGTAAATATAAAAATCCAAGTAATATATCGATGCACAACTTATTAGAAGTAGATATTTGTTTACGTTTTTCACTTATTCTGCGAAGAATTTGTTTTCTTTTCTTATATCTTTTTGACTTTTATTGTTGCATGTGTGTTATATTAATGCTAATGATTAAGTGAAGATTTAGTGAAGAGAAATCTTGTTGACCTTTTGCATAAATAACAAGTTTATGTATATAATATAAGATGTATGTTCAAATGATCAAAGCATCAGAATAAACAATTTCTAAATATTTGCCATTTTCTAAAGAAATATATATGTTATAATTTTCAATGACTTATGAAAGACATCAAATGTTTAATTTTCAATGATGGCATGATAAGAATAACGATCATTGACACTGAGTTCAAATTATTAATAATTAATATTTGGCCTCAATCAGCCCTTTTTTTCTTAGCTTATTAAAGGGAGTGCATGTTAACATGGGGACATGTTAACTCGAACGTAAAAGCAAGGCTTAAAGACACAAAGAGATGTGCAAGGAACGCTCTAACAGGGCGATTGGGCGCATTAATCTGAAAATAGATAAACATTGTCTTAAGAAAAAAATAATTGCATAATATACTACAGGCATAAATTATAAATAAAACTAATTATCTGTATCTCATCATATTTTTAAAAATCTTATCGAATAAATAATTTATTTCACTGTAATTTTATTTCACTGAAAAGAAAAATCGTCTATTTTTTATATTACTTGATTGATATAAGCATTTAAAAAATTTCTATCTTTAACTTCACGTGAGTTATCCAGGTCAAGTTTCTTTCGAACAAATATCGGAAATATCGAGCAACAATCTTGATCTTGATAGAGAAGCTTTCTCTCGGTCATCGTTGTGCGGGTCAGTTTGACCTTAAGCGATATATAAAACGCAGGACAAAACCAGATACAGAGAGGAAACTTTTCTACTGGTTGGGACGTAGCGAAAGGAAGAAAAAGAACAGGAAAAAGAAAGCGGATCCCCAGCTCGGTGAGCAAAAGCACTAGGATTCTGGACGATGAGGGAGAGAAGTCGGGTGGCAAGCAATAAAATCAAGCACCGACGCTACAACCCTTCCGCTGGAGTTGAGTCGTAATCTTGCCCCCGCTGCCAGAGGCCTACGAGATCTCATTTTCTTTTCCGCCGGAGTAATTAATTAGCATTACGTTGGCAAATCGCGGAAGCCAACTTTAACATGTTTCGTATACTAATGTCTAAATAAACAATACGTTAAAAAAATTTTCTTTGAAAGTACATCTGAGAGAGATACATAATAACTAAATAACTAAATGTTAATATACATACATATTTAATTCTTTAGTTATTACATAATTAATTGCACTTTCAAAGAAATTTCAAATATATATATAT
>NW_017259319.1:948225-948877 GCF_001594045.1 Atta colombica
TTATTTATAGGACAGAGGATTTATAGAACTATTACGTTAGTTTCAAATTTAAAGTAATATGAAAATTTACGGCAGCAACTAATTATATAATATTTCTTTGCAGTGTCGTGCATGCTTATAATTGTATTATACAATCATGACTACTTTTTAGGAGCACAAACATGATCTTGAAATGTTCAATGCTATGCAGAAATATAAATATTATCACTCAAAATGGACGAAAAAACTTTGCTCTATTTTATATATACTTTTTTTTTATTATATATGTATAATATTTATTATTTATGTAATGTGTATTACATATATGTATATACATTTTATGTATATATGTGTCTAATGTTTCTAATAAATTTCTATACGCATTGTGGGTTTTCATGTGTCACAAATGAAATATTGTAGATAAATTATTTATAGGTAAATTAAAAATTTTGTTGACTTGTAAGAGACACTAAGCAACACGAAAATTCTAAAAATTTTGAAAATAATGTGTAAGTAAAAACATAATGTGTAAGTAGAATAGTTTGTTTGAAACACAAAACTATTTTTTGTTTGTGCGAAATTGCGATTTTTTAAGAAACATCTTTTTTAAATGGTTTCAAGAATACTTTATAATTATAATTAATTATAAAAATTTTTTTATTATTTATTTATT
>NW_017259319.1:949011-959166 GCF_001594045.1 Atta colombica
TATATATATATATTCTGAAATATAATATAAATATTGACAACTTGAGAAGATGTAAAATGTTTTATATGCTGTAGAAAATCGAAGTCTTTCTTTCCATTGCGTTACTTTATTTTGCACTGTATTGATAATATAATACACTGCTATCGTATTCAGAGATACGCAAATTATATTTTGCTAGCTTTCTAATTACTCAGTTATCCATTAGAGATGCGTGGATGCATAGCTCGATTATAAATAATCCGATCTGTTTTTATCCATAGTAAATCATTAGGACGTGGAAGCTTTGTATATATAGTACTTCGTCGTCTTTCGTATATACTTTTTTTTCATATATACCTTTACTGGCGGATTTTCTTCTTTACAAACGCCTTTCCCTCTTTCCACCGCGTAATTGCAGAACCCCCCTGGAAGTAAATGCACGTGAATGCAGCGAAATACGTCTTGTCGTCCGATGGAGAAAGAATTTCCGCAAGATTGGTAGAGGATGAGTAAGTGGGGTTGGAGGAAGAGAGGATAGACGGCATGCTGCACTGGCTGTTCAAATTAAGTACCGCCTGGTAATTTGAGGTATTGATTTTTATAGCTTCTCTCGGTAGGCATACATTAAACTTTTCTTTCTCTTTCTCTTCTTCTCTCTCTTCTCTCTTGCTCTTTGTCTCTCACCCTTATAACGTTCATCCCTTCGTGAGCTACCCTTCTCTGCGGGAAGAGGACGATGTGAACGCGGCAGTGCTTGGCAATCATCCGACTCTCTCCACTTTCATCCCCCTTTTTCACCCTTTTCATGAAAATTCGCGACGATACGTGCTCCTTGCGCGGTGCCCCTCACATCAATTAAACGGTTCTATAGGAAGAATTAATTTGCGTAAGAATGCACGATTCGCTAGCAATTAAGCAAATTTATCCTATTCACGATGCTCCGAAAGAAAAATTCACAGTTACGTAAGTTCTCGAAGTAGTTGGTCTCTTTTTACTTCACCGAGTAATTTAATGGTTCCGATATATACATGAAGCGCAATTTATTTGTACAATTTGCGATCATTAATTAAAAAAAACACCTCTGGGTTCTTCTTGTCTTTACATGAAATGTATGCGCCGAGGATTTATATCTTCTGTGAAATAATGAAATTATTCGACCGTTTCATCCGTCTCTCGGCACGGTTGTGAAATTATTTTAAGAGATCTTGTGCGGTTGAAATTATTTTTCATTTATGACAGTCGTAGGTATAGAAAAGAAGAAATCTAAATGAAACGTATGACGGCGAAGTTATGAAGGAGGTCAGGGGTGAGAAGTTCAATGGAAAAGTGGTCGGATGACACGTGATCCGGTGGTAAAAGATGGGGAAAAGGTCGCGGAAAGCCACGAGCGGAGGCTGTGTACGGTCCGTTTACTCTTCCTCCGTCTCGATGTCGGTATATAGAAGCAAAAAGAGAGAAGAGAGGAGGGAACCTTTCCCGTTCCCAGTTCATATGTGAGCGTCGATTTCGCGGTCCGCTGCGCCGCGTGAGTGGTTTGCCTGCCGCTTAAAAGATCCGAGACACGGTCGTAGCGATGGGTACTCGACACCGCGCAAATTCACTCGAACAACTCGACGAACGACAGATTGAACTCGTGATCTCGATCGTTATAAATTTCATCATAAATCATCGTTCATTGATCACTGATTTTTGAGAGTGTGTTGTAATGCAACTCTTTTAAAGATATTAAAATGTAATTATAATGTTATTAGTTATATACAGAGGTTAACTTTACAAAAGATCTTTGCAAAAGATGAAAAACATATATTTTGTTTCTTTTATATCTTTACCTTTTATTAACTCAACTAATTGTTTAGTTCATAATTTTTATTGCTGATTAAGATAGCAGTCGAAATGTTCAGTACTTACGGAATTGTTTAAATAATATATATGAAATCTTTTTTATTTTAAACAGTTCACACATCAATCATTGATTGTTTTTGATTTTTCCTGATTATTTTGAAAAACATACTGCTGTATTCGAATTTTGATTGAGATAATATTATTATCCATAAGTTATTTACAGGTTTTTAAGATACTAACGTAAATAGCATTATTATTAAATCGATAATTAATTTAATTATGAGATATTAATTATTATTTTAATTTATAATTATGTTTCAAGTCTGACAATCGAATAGGCGCATAGAACTGATTGTACATATGAATTTGCATATGAATATTACTAAGCATCATTTCCTTTAATCGAAAATGGTTTTCTTTTCTTTTATTTATATTTAAACACTTCTCGGTCTATTTTATTTGATATATTGCTATATATCTCTACATTCTCTTAACTTATATATTTGTCCGTATTCAATATAATTGTGTGCTAGATATTCACGAGTTTATTCACGTAGAATATATCCATAAGCGGAATATACAATTTTGAAGAGATAGGACGTTTAGTCATGGTGCTCGACGTCATGTATATACTGGTAAAGGAGATACCGGATACATAGGTATAGTAGCAAGGTGAATAAAAGATTTCTTAAAATGATTTGCCCCGACAACGTACGTATTACCTGAGCTTCTAAAGGCAGCGACGTAAAGGCTAGAACGTCGCACCTGTTGCTTCAGTTCTCAGCACCAAATCGAAGACCTCGGCTCCGACGAGATACCATAAAATGGAATTTCATAAAGTGGAGAAGCATTCGCACAGTTTGCCTGCGTTATATATTTTCGCGCGATATATACACGCGTGCGTACACACGAGCAAATGTGATCTCAGATTGATTTGTGATTTCTTGTTTTATTTTTAATTTTGTTGTTTATTAATATACTAATTGCAAATTTATATTTTTGTACAATTACATTATGGTTAAGGTATTTATAGTTGAAAATATAACTAAAATTTTCTTTTATTGTTATTTTTTTTAATATTTAAACATTTTTTTCTTACAATTATTCTCAAAGAAGAGAGAAAAGATTCGAATTTAACTTAAAATTACCGCAAATGTGGCTGTATTATTAAGAAAAAAAGAATTTTATATTGTATCAGACTTGATACAATATAAAAATGATTGAAAAATAGATGAGAAATTAATCTATGTTCAAGATCGCGAGAAGAATAGTTTGTTGGTACGAAAGAGCGTTCGTTCAAATCCATCATTACCTGTACACTGTACGGCGTACCTATTCTACGGGACAAGGTAAAAAATGCTGATGCCAGGCCAGCGTGGGGTCCGAGGTTTATGCACGCTTCAGAAACCCGGACACTTCGGATTTAACGGAGAACTCGCACGAATAAACAATTGTACCTCCGTAGGTGCTGCTTTATTAAAGGTCGTGAAAAAAAAAGAGGCTCGAGCTGTGGCACGCGAGCGATTAATGTCGTCCGGTGATAAGCACGCTAACTAAGGGTGCCGTAATTAGCGCGTCGCCCTGCTCGCCGGGCCAGCGAGGTTCATGAAATTATTATTCTCGCGTGAGGACTGTCCCTGAGGACATAATTGAGATATATCGCGCAAAAAGATATAATGAATGCGGGGCCGATATTTTCGAGGCAAGCACACGAATCGCACGTTTCAATTACAGAAATCTGCGAGGAGATCAAACGGATGAAACCGGTCTCGGTAAACCGCGATTCCTAATCACGGTGAATCGTGCAGCTCGCGGGATGCGTCAAACGTTGAAACATCAGATTCCTCGATTTTTTTCTAACTTACAACAGAAAACACTGCCAATCAAATTTACGCCTCCAATTTACACAAATTTTTATGGAGTTTTTCTGCGAAAAAAAAACGAAGAAAGCGGTTTTCATGAAAGAAGACTTTTTTCAAGACGATTTTTTACATATTTTATCCGTAACTTTTTTGGCACTTGATTTTAACTTTAATTTTAAATTTTCATTCCCTTCCCCCCTAATTACATTCAAAAGATGGTACTGTTGCTTTGATCCTGAGGTTAGATGTCACACCTCTTTAAAGGGCAATTGGCCACGAATGAAGCATACCATTATTCATGTCTTGAGTCACTCTCTGTCTGTTTACAAAGTTCCTTCCAAATTGATGGCTTCGGATCAGTCGTGTTCTCTTGCCTAGTCAGCTATCTCCGCTAAATTCTCACGTTTTGAATCAATCGTGCAGTCGCTCTAATCTCGCGTGCGACAGCCTTGTTCGATCCATCGACTGTTTGCCGCGGCATCGTCGGAATTTTGTCTCCCCAGTTTCCCGATTCTTTGAAAAATGGGCAGTGTCATTAATAGCGCGACGAGCAACAGGAAATCCGCGTTCTTGGCGACGAAAAAACCCGTCATCAGGCGACGGGTACACATAACCGCGAAAGAAATTGCCGTCATTCGCAAGTAGTAATCTTTCCGCCCAGGCAATATATCCATTATTTGCCGACGTGGTATTTCGTACCAAACTGCGTGGTGCGCGACTTTCGCAGTTTCCTCTTCGTCTCACGCCCGTTCTCATCGAGAAAACGAGCGTAGAGTATTTCATAGCAAAATTTCTCATGCGAGCGAGAAAATGCATACATGATTTACTTTGGAAGTGATATACTCAAGTGACGAAATCTTTTTGAAGTAAACACATACTTAATTTTCTGCTGCCTTTTATTAAATTTTTTTATTAAATATTTACTATACCTCAAGTTTTGAAACCTCTTTCAAAATTAAGAGCCGATGTTTGCGTATAAAGAATATAAAAGAAAAATTCCCATTCACATCCGTGTAATATAATAGGTGTATTATTTTTTATTTTTTATTTTTTAGGTCTTTTAGGAATTTATACGAAGAAAACAATTTTGCTGAAGTATCTAAAAAGTTAGCTAGATTCAGATTTAAAAATAAATTTATTAAGCTATCAAAATAATTATATGAGAGAGAGAGAGAGAGAGAGAGAGAGAGAGAGAGAGAGAGAGAGAGAGAGAAACTCAAGTCATCAACTCAAATACATCATCGCGGGCACGTGTTTTAAGTACTCGTTAACACGTAAGCATCGAAAGGTTTCGTCGCGCTGACGGCAAACAAGTAGACTACCCATATAGCCTTCATATACATACACGCGTGCGCATGTATATGTGCATGCATATATGCACACCATGTAATCTGTATCCAAGAGGTGGCACGGAGCAGGTTTTCGAGTTGATATCATTTGTATCTCCCGCGGCCACGACCTGGAGGCCTCTCGCACCTTGGCGTTCCCCTTTCTTCACGGCTTCCTTATCCTCGGGGATCGTCTACGTGATATTTATTTCACGTAAGCTTCCCTCTGACTTTATATGGATATCATTTATGCTTTTAACGGTGGTAGTGCATGTCACCGAGACGTTACCCACTGACGAGATTCACCATTTATCCGCATCATGTCTGAGATAATTTAACACTTGAAACCGAGTTCATGATGACAGTTGTAATTCTCATGTGTGTATAAGAAAAATTATATTAATGCAGTATTACTGAAAAAGAATAAAAAAAAGGGAAAATTAAGATTTTCTTTTTAACGATAAATATTTTCACGTTACATCAATTTTAATTAATATATATGAGTATTTTAATTTTCTTTCATCAATATACATATTAATTCTTTTTAATATATGTAAATGTTTTTAAATATTTTCATGTAAGATTAATTCTCATTAGTACATTTTTACAAATATCTGATAATTATATCAGTGCATTATTATTAGATAGAATGGGGGAAGAAGGATATGTTACATTTTGTTTGCAACTATAAATTTTTCATGTTCATCAATTCTCATTAACATATTTTTACATAAATATCTGATAATATTTGATACCTTATTTTTTCCCATTATACAAACCGCACCATTAACTGTTTAGACATCTTTTCACCGCAACTTTCACGATCCTGTAATGTAAAATATCCATGTCATAGAAATCGTGTTTTTGCGAAAAGTATTGCGAAAAATATTTGAAGATTCATATAAATAATCCGTATTCTATTTTGAATTATCACACTCATTGTAATCTACAATACACACACAGTGTGAACTTTGATGAAGAATACAAAAATTCTTACTTCTTCCTAAATAATAACAATAATTCATTTTATCGTTCTATATTAAAGACATTAAAAATTATTATGTCATTATTACATTATTATTACAATGAATTCTCTCCTACACGGTTGCTATATTTTTTAAGTATATTTACGATTTAAGTTATTCTTGTTATGTTTATTCTTGCATTCCTTTTCTTCTTTAAGAGAAGAATTTACCATGTATGATATATATCATACCCGAGCTACAGTCCGATTTTATTTGCATGTCGGTCCAGAGTATCACACGATTACAACGCGTGCTAAGCGTTCAATGTGCAACCGTGCTTTTATCTGCGATAACTCGGTAGTTAAACTTTCGACTCGGGTAACGTAACACCTTAAACTCCGCTCGCATACGCGTCACGTGTGCACGTATACTCGTGAGTACAATAAACCATGGGCTTCAAGGAAGCCAGGGCTGGGTTCATCTCCGGTATAAATGCATTTTGCAAACCTCAAAGAGAAAACATCACAGAGAAAATAATCACATTACAACTTTTCATAAAATCATTTGCTAATGTAACGTTATATTAGGATTTTAAAATGTATGTTAAAAAATAAAAATATCCTTCTGGCAAAATCTTCTAGCATGATACATTATAGCAGTAATATGACACGATCGAGCTAGAAACACACAAGTCGTAGAAAGACACATAAGTATAGTAGTATCCCGATCGATTTTTTTTTTTCAGATAAAGCGAGAATTAATGCTTCCAGCAAAATATACAAAGGAAAAATCACGGCGCACCCAGACATAATAGTCCATTTAGCCTAATGGTTAAGGCAGCCCTGCACGGAGGGCGGGCCGCGAGAGAAAGATGAGGCCGCGTCCACGATCGTGACTGCCCGTGACATACACGCTCACGTTATACATACATCTCTTCTCCGCGATACCGCGCTATGGACTTTCCATGGAGAGACGAGGCGTTCGGTTACTACAACGATTAAACTACCGATGAGCGCCGTCCTCGTTCAGCCGATGAATCCGCCTCGCACGACCGCGCCGATAAAAGTCCTTATCCGGGCGTGTATCATCGCCATCCCCGGGCGAGCTTGCTCGCGAGGTGACGATAAAAATTATTGCAGGGTGGATCCACTCTGCGTCGAGGGCTCGCGTGATTTTCGATAATTAATCGGGCCACGCGCGTTCACATTACGCGCCGATTCATTTTTTTTTAATATTGTCCGTTAGATTAAATCAGACACGCCGGTATCATGTCCGTATTATGTTTGATCACGCTCGTGTTCTTGCTTGGAAATTAATACATGTTTAGAGATATAAAAGAGATCCGTACTTGGAGGCTTCTCTCTTTTCTTGGCAGTCGCGAGTTATTATCGCCGTAATGGTTCTTCCGTTGGCCAACGAGCTATCGACATCTAAACATCTTGCGCGAGCGGATGATAAAGAGAATTATTGCCCGAGCGATCATGATGCCTGCGGTATAAATCATACATCGTGCGACTGCCGAGACAAAAATTACGAGCACAAACGTTCCTCGCTTTTCTTAAATAGACACATCCCCTCGTGCCCTTGGCTCTTTACCTCTTCTCACGAGAGAATGATAAAAATTACATGAAGCCAGTGGCACGCTTTACAAAGATTTTAACTTCATAAACTGCGTTGATGCATACTTTGGAATCTCAGTGGCTCTTGCAGAAAACATTGTAATAACTTTTTGTTATCTGCGATAGTGAAGTCGTCTTGCTTGCAAAAGATTTCTTGCACATCCATTCGGTGTCGTGTGTCTTGTAATATTCAACGCTCGAGCATCGCGCGTTTAATCGAGTTGCCTTCACAACTATAAGAGCAATGTAAACTATATATAATATGAAGCTACGCGCCAACCTTGAAATAATTTTCTCGATTAATATTCTTGATGTTATTTTTTTACTTAAAAAAATAACACAATTTAAAAAAAAATATCATCTTTTATTATTATGTTAAGTAAATATTGTCCTATCAGTCATAAAAAAATGGATTAATTTAAATAATATTAAGTAAAAATGAATTGAGAAATTCAAACTAAATGAGTGAAGAGAAGCATTTTTGATCAAAGCGGGTTTTGATGCCTAATAATATATGTGTAAATTTTTACAATTGCCAATTCAAACATATGCGTCGATTATTGTCTTGAAACACAGTCTTAAAGTGCAGCTACAGTACGTAATATCAAAATTAAATTAACAAGCAATGTAATATTATTGATGCTAATAAACGTTAAAGAATTGTAAATAACTTAGCTTCATAAAAAACCGTCAAAATCATTACAATTAAAAAAGGGTAATTTCATGAGCGCCGATTTTTCTAGGGAGTGTATGAAGTTTCGACACGTCAGAATTTTTCATGTATAGAATTTCCTTATTTTTTGAAGAAATTTGAGAATAAAATTTCTTTTGTACAAAAAACCCAGACGGAATGTTAAGAATTTGCGGTATTCTGCTCTTGGTAGAAGGATAAATATTCTACACTCAAATTTAAGCACATTTCTGTTATTCAATCGAAGTAAGTAAAACCGTTATGTAGATTTCAGCGATATTAAAGTGAAAATAATAAATTTAAGATCGAGAATATCGAATAACGCACACGAAGGCGCAATTTTGCAATCGTATTGACCGCGACAATGCCACCGCATGTAGCTTCTGATCGAATTGCACCTTCCGAGCGCGGCCGATACGAAACCACGTGTCACGTATTATCCGCGATGCGTTTTCTCACGCGGCCGATGGAATCGATTGAGGCGAGAGATATCGGGGCGATCGTCCGGCAGACGGGGAAGGTGAAACCGGACGGGTTGGGGTAACATAAGATCTTCATCTGTAACATCGCAAATTGAACGAGGGTTTGCTACGACCGCCGAGTCGTACCGCAAGTAGTCGATGCATATCTACGGCGTGATATTGGCCGGTAATACACGTATCAACTTGATTTAAATTACTTCGTCCGGTTCCCTGTTATTTGCGACTCGACTGTCCTTTACCAACGATAAATTAGACGAGCGTTACGTGCGGATGTGCGTGCGGTCTCGAACGTCAGCTCATCACTTCGTCTTTTCCTTTTTGTCCTTGTCGTTGCGCTTGATGCACGAATTACACTTTACGCTCTGTATGATACCGGTAATTAGTACATATACGATTGCGCGTAGTTGATCGTTTGAGGATTATATCATAGAAAGCGTACGGTGGCGAATCGAAAGATCACGCTGGTCTCTCGCGCACGTACGTATGCTACCACTGCACGGAGCGTGTAAGATTTCCTTAATGGAACTTGCTGCGATCTAGCGAGGGCGTGATACTATTTCAATATCGGTTTGCCTGCGGTTCTTCCTATACATCGTTTCTTACCATCGAAGATCCTTCGGCAACGAAGTACGTTCCATCGTCATGCGTGAGTTTCGCTGATAGAATAAGGTCCTGCGGTCAGCAGTATTTATGTTACATTAAAAATGATTAATTCTGATTGCGTGCGTTAGTTGACTAATAATTTTCCGCGACGGCTAGTAGTTATACGATTTTTAGACATAATATATACAGTGAATGAAGAGTTTGATTAGTATTCTGCTCGAAAATGGACAAAATTTTTTAGTTGAATCTATTATAATTGTAATTGAAACATAACCAGAATTCTTATTGACATGATCAGAATCTTTTCTCTTTTGCTTCGTTTATTTTCAATCAAAACTTTTCCTCAGTATATGAAAGATATTTGAGGTATTTTTACACAAAAAAAAATTTAGTGTCTTTAGCAAAATTTATTTTTTAACAGCAATTAAATATTTTATTTATATATGTATATGCTTTGTAAATAACAGAAATATTTGTTTATATCAACTAAATAATTTAGTTCTCATAAAATTATTTTATGCGGTACATTTTAACCAAAAATTTTTGTTCGGTATATTTCAACTAAATTTTTGTTGTTACAACAAATCAAAACATTTTTCTTAGTGCACTTTTTTTACAATATTTTTTGCATTCGCGATCAAATCCTTTTTTCTGAGTAATATTTAAAAATAAGTTAAATCTTTTCCAAAAATTTAATTTAAATTTGTTAAAATTATTTTTCTGAAATTTGAAATATTTGTAAATCTTTATAAGGAAAAAAGCATATAATATATATATATATATA
>NW_017259319.1:959266-976370 GCF_001594045.1 Atta colombica
GAGATCGCCTAGTTCCGTGAGATTTTCGCAAATTCTTTTGTACTATTTAACAGGTATGTTTCGCTTCGTAAAGCAAGGGATGGGCATCGTGCACATGCAGATTGCGGTCGCGCTCATCTTTCTCTATTGTTTTTCTTTCCGTCCCTCGCCCGCGCCCACTGACGTGCTCTCTTCTTCCGTCACACGCATGCGGTGCCACAATAGATGTCCCTTTCGAAAGGTAACAGCATTAACTGTGAACGCACTAAACATTTGCAAGTAGCAAATAGGCGGTAGAGGCGCAGTGCCTTAATTGTCGCCTTCCTTCTTGAGATTGTATGGCATGCCAAGCATGAAGTAACGTCTACTCGTATGGAGAATCATCGCCGAGGATGCGAAACGCTCCTTCCGACTCGCTGCAAAAGTCGAATGCTTCATTAGTGACTTTCCAATCAACTTTCGAAATGCGCATTGAAAACGTTTCTCGTGGCCTCTTCGAAATCGATCGCGTTCGACTTACACGGATCACAGATGAACGCGCGGCAGAAAAAGCATAAAAAAAGCGAGAGTGTGACCGATGGAGTAATAAAGTTTCTACAGAGAGCGATAATATCACTTTGGTAGACTTTATTCTGCTGGTCAGATTTCTTTCTTCTGCTCCGTCTTTGCGAATCCAAGATCAATGATTAAGACCTTCTTTAAAGATCTGCCAGTTATACATGTTTTTCCTACTAATGATTTTTATTATATTATTTAATTACAGGAATTGTGTAATTAATTTTTTTGCTCATTTCAATTTCACAATAATTTCTCGATTATCAATTATATCAAGAGTCCATGCGATTTCGATGTCGCCGTAAGTAACTCTAGAGATTTTCCGAGATGCCACGCTGGCTTTCGTCCGACGTCGACCGTGACATAGAACTTGCGTGCCAATCGAAGGCATAGTCGCTCTTCTAACAGAGGGCAGAAGGCGCGGCGTCTGTCAGGTACGTTTAAAGACAGGTTAAAGACTGAAATTACACAGCGAAGCGCAATCTATCTGGTCTTGCAAAATTTCTTCCCACGTTTGCCATCCATCAGTCTATAACATAGAGAAGATCTTTGTATTCATAAATCCACTCGGTGTAAATGCTGCATGAGAGCAATTATAATTACTTTAGATATGTAAGTTCTAGCAAGACTTTAACCTTTTGAAGCTAACGTGAATCTTTTGGACATATGTCAATTATATTACATCTGCAAATTTAAATTATTGTTATTAAAATAAACTTAAACACCAAGATTCACTTTATGGAGTATCTTTTTCGTTTATTTAAGAATAAATTTGATATTTATCCTTTTTTATACAAGTTATGTCTTGGACTCTTAAGTTATGTTTTGGGCCCTTGATTGAAATTTATCACAAGGTCCTTTAGTCAAAATAAATTAAATGAATCTCATAGATCTAGCATCAGTTGTGTTACAGATTTTAACATCATCTTCGGAGAGTTAAAAATAAAAACAGATTTTGTTTCTTTCGTGCGTTCAGCTGAACGTAAACTTTTACTAATCGCATTTCGTTCACATTCATTTTGCTTCACATAGGGTGAAGTAATCGGTGGCGAATAGTAGCGGTGAGTAGCAAAGCAAGCACGTGAAGAAGAGACAGTAAAAGAGAAGTCAACTGGGGAAGAGGAGAAATAAAGGTAGTGCTTCATTCAGGGTGCCAGTCGAGGAGTAGGAGAAGGGGGGGGGGACGCCTTCTCCAAGCAGGCCGCCGCCACTGTCGTCACCGCGGCGCGTTAAGGCCAGTAGATATGGCCTAAGTCACCGGACGCGAACAACGGACGTTCAAGCGGTGAGCTCAGTGATTACGAGGCTGATTGGCCGCCGCCGAGATGAGACGGCGGCGTCTGTCTTGTCGACCGCAGCTCGTGACGGAAGAAACGCGCGCTCTTGAAAGAGAAAGAAAGAAAGAAAGAGCTTTTCTTATTTATTCGTACCGCCGTGGCATACGCTGCCACCGCTGCCAGCCGCGACTGCAACCGGAATATAGTGGCGTATGCGAGGGAGGCGATCGGGGGAGAAAGAAAGAGAAATATACCCTCTACCGCGAAGCCCGTATATAATTTCATATCGCGGCGACCCGGTGCGCCGCGTAGGGATAGGCGCCACGCCCACCTGTGTGTCTCTTGGGCGCCAACCCAAGTCGCGTCTCCTTTCGCTGCACCGCAGCGCTTGATGCTGTCTGCCGTTGCTCCCGCACGAGCTCTTTGTGTCGCTTCTTCTTTGCCGACCTGTTCCTCGCGGACGAGATATCCGTAACATAAGCATTCAAGATAGAATGTATTCTTTTTCTGCGTAATTTTTGACTAAACATTATGAACTTCAAAAATTATATGTAAAAGAAATGGAAATATAACAAAATCTATTGATAATTTTAATATACATTGAGATAAATTTCTGATCGAAAATAGAAGATTCTGATCACATTAATAAGAATTCTGATTATTATCTCAAGAATTATCTCAAGAATTATGATAGATTCAATCAGAATTCCAATTCAGTCCACTCAGACTCTTTTTCCAGTGTAAAGATATAAAAGTATATTTCGAGGTTTGACTCTGGCAAAAATGCATCGAGATTGCATCTTCATACATGTGTTTCTTTCCATTACTTATTTTCATTATATGGACTCTTTGATCTCGCATTTCTAACATCACTGTCACCACTCTGTTCTATTCCATCCGTCACTTGAATCCGCTCAATTTCCGCCGCAAATACCGCGAATCTGCTAAACCGCAACGCGTGACGACCTAACTGCTTTTCGTTTAAAACCTTAAGGCCGTCTCCACAAAGCCAAATAGGTCCTCGTCCTCCCCCGGCCTCCACTCTCTCTATTTCCTCTTGTTCGCCACCCGCGTGATTCCGCGCTCGATTCCATTTAACGCGACCCGCAAAATGCGAGTACAATGCCCCCGTCTTCTACTTGTCTTTCTTTCCTTTTTAAGTTGGTGTAAAGAGGCATTCTTTATGTTATATACGCACATTTTTCAATAATTTCAATTTTTTAATGACATTTTACATAATATATTTATTTATTGTCAAGCTATTTATTTCTTTTTATTATCTTGATGGTACTTAAAGAATTATATTATTTTTTACATATTTGCATTTGTCGATTGCTCACATTTTCATATCAGATGTATATATATTAATGTAATATATTTTTCAAGTTCTATAATATGATATAGAATATTGATTAAAAAGAGAACTTGAGTCTTTCGGCCTTTTTTTATTTGAATGAAAATATATTAATTTTCATATTTTATTTTAATATTTAATATTTTCAATATTAATTTTCATCATTATTATTATATTTACGAGAATATATCTTCTCCAGAAAATAGTGAATACAATTAAGTTATTTATTCATCAGAACTGAGGCTAAAGTAAAGAAAAGATTTAGAAGCGAAAGAGTAGAAGAGGGTAGAAAATGTGATAGGATGGTTCAAAGACCAAAGACATGGCCGAAATCTTGAAAGTCTCTCTCCAGAAGAGGCCAGAAAGTTTAAAGCACCATAATAGCAATTTGTATTAAAACGAAAATTCTTTGAATATGTAATACGAGTTGACTTGAAAATATTAAAAACTTCAAAATTAAAAGATGTATGTACAAGAAATTCATAAAATGCAGAAATTTGTCATTAGAAAATATCTTGAAATCTTAATTTATTAAATTTTATCACACCTTCAAATTAAATTTATAGTTTTATTATTTCATGCATTGGACATTGATTGAATAAAATTACTTTACAGTAAAAATGTCGTATTCCATTGATATTTGATATATATATTTATATAAATAGGGGATTATAAAATCAATAAATTAATTAAATATATTTACGTATCACTAGTCATAAGATTTATTCAAGATTTAGCGAGATGCTATCTTCAAAAAATCACTCCTTAAAATGCATGCTCGGTGACCAGTGCATTTAAGCAGGTTACAAATGGATGTATAATTAGACGATTAGCGAATTTCGAAAATAACGCGGAAGCAGTTAAACAAAGCATGAGCTCTCCGAAGAGGAGATGATAGAGGAAAAATGCTGATTGAAGGGTTTGCTTAATTGAAATGAAGATCGTCCGCGAAGCTATCCATCGCGACAACACGAAGAAAACTGAAGAGTGAAAGTGGTATGCAGTAAAATATTAATGAGACCATTTAGTCGATCGGTTAGTACGATGTGCCAGATTCATCGGTCGATTTCAAGCAGTTGCTTGTGCTACGATTTGTAACTGGAATTGGTCGCGTGAGTGCAGTGCATAACGAGAATGACAAAGATGTAAAGATCGATGAGAATTTCTGAAAGAACGGAAATGAAATGATTTGTGATAAAAATACATGAAATATATGAAAATAAATGTGATTGAGATAAATTCTTATACGTATATGTGTACGAGAATGTATAAGAACAATCACTAGAGACTTAACAAATTCATATGTTTTTTTATAACATAACATTTCAGTCGTTGAAATATCAATTTGAAAAATTAATTATTCAAAATCATTTACGACATTTCCAATTAAAAAATAATAATTTTGTTCCATCGAAGAAATATGATACATCTACGTACATTTGTTCGAATAAAATCTCATTTCTATAAATGATCCAGTTAAGCATGAAGAGAAACGTGATACAGTACATCGAGTAGGCAAACAAATCGGCGAGGGAGCAAACGGTGAGGAAGGAAACTCCTACAGCGTCGAGTTCACGAAGGGCCGAGGAGACGGATAAAAGAAGGACGAAATACACGGCTATAACACCGATCAAGAGACAAAAGGGAGGGCGGACGGAGGAGAGGAAAAAGGAGAGCGGGCGGTAACGTTCTCGCGGAGATACCAGAGCACACACGACGAGGAAGATTATTGTGTAGCGCGAGAGGGTAGGGCATGACCCTGGGCGGCCACGAAGAAGATCGGTACCGCGGCAGTCTCTCCATCCATGTTCATCCGCATGCGCACACGTGTATATGCGGAGCACATGTGTGCTTCACACACGAGAACCGACACGTTTCACCGCAGTGGAATATGCGAGGCCGTATCTTCGTGAGAAAAAGAAAGAAAGAAAGAGAGCGAGAGAGGGAAGGGGGAAGCGAGGAAGCACCATGCATCGTCACGGAATTCTTAACCGTTCTCGATCAATCTCGCGACGTCCATATTCGATAATCGCTACTCGACTCGCTGATTTGACAGGTGTCAGTCGTTCGATCGTACTCCCGATCTATTCTTGACGCATATAAATCATCGCCTGTTCCAGTATCCGATATATTTTCTCGGAAATATCGAACGACTAAATTCGAATCTCAGAAATTTACACGAAAGAAACAGCTATGGAATATATTAATTGTAAAATATCTTGTATCTAATGCGCTTTTAGATTTAATTGCGATTGACCTCGTCTAAATTGTATTTCTCATTTTGACGATCGAACTTTATCTTATCTAGAGAATGCTATATATGTGTCCAATGTTAAATGGTATCTATGCAGGTCAAAGGTGCAAATGTGCAACGTTCACTGTAAGTGATTTTATGTTGGATTTGATATTTTACTTAATTTCGAATCTCACATACAAATCCATTACACTGATTATAGTTTACGGAATGCATACTGACATATACGTATAATTAGACTTTACATTACATCCATATGATTCGCATTATAATGAAAGGAGATATACAGACGTCGTGAAACTCCACGAGA
This sequence comes from Atta colombica, assembly GCF_001594045.1. Taxonomy (NCBI): domain Eukaryota; kingdom Metazoa; phylum Arthropoda; class Insecta; order Hymenoptera; family Formicidae; genus Atta; species Atta colombica. The sequence goes on from NW_017259319.1 coordinate 964,996, forward strand.
AGAATTGCGCAGTACAAATAAGATTAGTGTATCGTGATAAGTAGATATTATAGTCGCGATCTCACACGTCTCATAACTCGCAATAGGCTTTTATTTCACTAACATATCGTTCCGAGCAATCTTTCACCAGTCAAATAATATCGTGACATACGCGACGGGTATCGCTTCACGTTGCTATTTCATAATTATATAATTCTCATACATATTGATTGAAAGGTTCATAATTCGTATTTCTTACTTGTCTATTCCAGTCCAATTTGTCTCGATGACAAAATTATTATGAAATAATGTATAAGCTGTATATTCGGATGGGATGGGATTCAGCCTGCTCTCTCATAAGGATACAAAAGGATACGCGCGGTCCAGCGCGGCGCAGACACAGGCGTCATGAGAGCCAGGCAAACACAATGCCCGTCACGGATTTCTTAATCGTTCTCGATCTATCTGAACCATAATATCTGTTGCGGCTACGCGCGCGTTCGCGTTTTATGTATGCGGACTGTATACGGACGCGTATCTGGACGCTACATACGTATACATGTACGTATGTGTACTCTGCATGCTCTTCTTGTCCGGTACCCCGCACGGCTTATCCTCTCGTTCCACGGGTCAATGGCTCGCTGCCTCGACTGCTCTGTTCCGATCTACTCCGGCGCTCTACTCTGCTTCGTACACCTTCCTCCCCCCTGTTCCCTTCGTTTCTCGCCAGGCCGCCCCCTCCTCTTATCTCCACTCGGTGTCCACCTCTTCGTCTTCTCTCTTACGTGTTATACAATGCCTTGCTTCACTTGGTTCGTTTGTTCTTTCCTTCGTTCGTTCGTGTTACTCTTGCCGAGAGCAGCCCGGCGTTTCGGAGACTTCAATGCGCGACAGCTCCTCTTTTCTCGTCTCCTCTCTCCATCCCTATTCGTTTCCTTTCGCTCTTCCGTTCCCGCCCCTACCCGCGTCAGGACACCCGCGCGCTCCTCTCTTTTCCGCGACTCCGACCCTTCCCCGTTCCAATCCAGCACGTTTCCACGGTTAACAGGTATTTTCGGAGTGACGCCTTTCGGTTATCGATAGCATAGTTTCTCTCTCTTAAATCGACACGAGTTCCGCGTTTTCTCATCTCTCGTGTCTTTTTCAATTAGTTCGACATAAGACTTTCTGCAAACTTAAATGAAATTATTAATGTATGTAACGAGATATATTACTATACTTTATATACGTCTAGGTTTTTTATTTTTTTTTAATGTTTAAAACACATTTTATATTTTATATTTTACATTTTATAATATATAAATATATTATTACATACACTTTAATAATATTTTATAATATATATACATTGAAAAAAGTTTGTTATATCTGAATATTTCTTTGGATAGTATTAAATATTTATTTACACACACATTAAATAAATATTTATTCAATTAAAAAATGATAGTTAAATAAAATAAATGGCTTTTATATCAAATAAATATATCTTTATATTTTTAATAATATAATATAATATAATTTAATTTATATTTATTTAACATTATATATTTAAACAAATATTAAAATTTAGTGTAATTGTTGTAACTGAAGTTATTTGAGAAAAAAATCTCATAAATCAATTTTTGTCCGAATTGATTTATGCGATAGGGAAGATTAGGTTAATTTTTTCAAAAATCAGTTGCGCATGCTTTTCCTAATCTAGCTTTCAAAGATATCTAGGCTTACAAATGTTATTCATATTGAGAAAATCAATAATTATTATATTATTTCTCCTGGAATAGTAGCTTATGTAGTAATCATAATACATTAGCATTTTCGGCTGATCAATTGAGAAAAAAAGTAGTGATCTTAATGATCATATCTTTACTAAGGAATTTTAACTAAGAGCCAAACTATGTCAAGTAATAAAACATATCTTTTCATGTCTAGAATAAAACTGATAGAAAAAAATGAACGATATTCAGGTATTCCATTCTTGAAAAATATTGTATTACGAAAATACTTATAGAATATGTATACATTATAGATTTTCGTATATGGTATAAATTTAAGAATATAAGCCCAAAAAGCCATCTATCAAAAGAAAAAAAAATCCAAATATTTTATAACAAGGTTTTTGCTTGGATGATCACTAATGTATAGGAAAGAGAATTTTTAGATTAGGTATCATAAGAGAAGATTACGTATTTTTTCAATAAATTAGCATATTTTCACTTTGTATTAAAGTTTAACAATTTGTTATTTCATAATAACCTCAATTTATCATTATACATTTACAGAATTTTTTAAATTAAAAAACCCTATTTTATACAGAAATGTTCATTTTCTTGAAAAACAATCAACATTTTCAGATTTTTTAAAAATAAATTTTAAAAATCATAGTTTCACTGTAAGAGATAATAAAGTATATTTTTATTTTTCTTTATTTCAAAATTATTTTATTTATTTATTTAATTAATTTTATTATAGGAAAAAAAATAGAAAAATTTTTTCAGTTCTCTAAAAGTTAGATTTTTTATTTATAGGGTTTCTCAACCGACTGAATTAGAGATAGCGATTGTTGCGAGATTTATATACTTTCGACATTTTACAAATCAAATCAATCAAAGAATTGAAAAATGAATTAATTAATCAATGAATTAATCAATGACAATTAAAACATATTAATTTAGACAGTTAAATTTAATATAATTTTAATATAAATTTAATATAATTCCTCTTGAAAAAATATTCAAGTATCAGAGATTCTAGTGGGGTGAAAAGTTGTGCGATCGCAAATATACGTAGGGATATTTTTATGCTTCGCGTAGATTTAACGATCTAGCGGGAATTAACGACGATGTTTCGATGGCTGCAGCGAGAAACCAACTCCGTTGATGGCTCAATTGTTTCCGACGAATGAACGATCGTTTTTACTACCATGGCTCTGGCGTCTAATTGCGTCCACGTCGCGGTTCCATCATCGCACTGAAACACTTGGCGTTTATGCTTCCTTCGGATTGTTGTCGCTCGTCACGAACGAGATATATATATATACGCGACGACGTGTACAAATGACGGTGCGGGAGTTGTGCACCTTCCTTTATGACGACCGCTCGTTTATATTACGATGTAACTACGTGCCGGTCGTTTTTAATGCGCCGCACGGTATATTCCTTCCACGACGCTCAAGATTTGGACTCAGACATGACCTTATCGTCACACATGAAGTAAAACAGGCCAAGTATGTGTAGATATCGGTCGACATGTATCATATCAGTAGATGAATGTAATAAATTTCAAACCGTCGCTTTACAGTCTCACCGATCGATTATTACGCTCGCTTACCGTCGTGTCGGTGAACAAAAAAAAATATCGTGTCTCTGAAGAAATGTGCGGTGAAACAAAAGCATCAGGACTGTCTTTTCACAAAATGCAGTCGCAAGATCTCTATTCCGAGAGATACACAATTCCGAGAGAGGTAGTTGGTCTGTTCGACTTGCTTACATCTTTTACTTTATTATACATTTTACATTTAAAATGAGATAGATATATATTTAGCGTTGAAAAGAGAGAAAACAAAGATGCTGAATGTAAAAAGTGTAAGCAAGTCGAACAGACCTAGTATGCTACTTTTTGCGAAATACTTCACCGAGCTTCCTCGGCCGTCAGCCAGGAAACGATTTGTACGAGATAGTCTTACGCGCCGGGATCGAACAATACACATCGATGCACCGTAAGGCCATGGGGATCAAAAGTGCAGCGTCGTGATTGCATTGGGTCCGCCAAAGAACAAACATCCATCGATACTTTGTACTTACACGACTTTATGAGCAATCAGCCGGCGCTGCCCCGCGCAAATTGTTTGTTCCTCAAACCCATTTAGCTCCATTCCGTGAAATTCTACTCGAATAATCACAGCTTCAGTGCCTGCCAATTACGTTTTTGCAGAGCCGTACGAACGCGCTATGGTAACGTGTATATACGCGTTCTCGCCGCACATTGTTTCAAAGAAGTCTGCGTTGCTCTGCAGTATATGGATACGATGTTGTTGCTCCGATTCGACGAAACCTACGAGCCAACATTCCGCCGGCTGCATTGCGCGAAACCATTCTCTTATGTGCACCTGACCGTGAGTAGTACGAAATAGAGGAAATATTTTTGTTCTTATATTTATTGAAGAAAAAATGAGTGAGTAAAGATAGTACACCAATTATTTATTTACTGAAAAAAAGTGTTGCTAAAGTATTCAAAATTTTGCAAGCAAGATATAGATCTGAAAATAATTTTATTTCAACCACTATCACAATAATTATGTAAAATGCTTAAGCTGATTGTTAGAATGTCAAAACTTTTTGCAGTATTGCTCAATTATGCTTGAGCGTCCTCTTTTAATAATTCAATAAAATATTATTTTTAGATTTGTATCTAACTCAATTTTTTGGTACTTCAGCAAAATTGTTCTTTTCGTGTATCAAAACATTTGTTTCCGTAAAACCTTGTCCAGATATTGGAAATAGGTCCAATTAAGATATCAGAAAGAGAGAGAATTGACTAATTACATTGGTTATGTGACCAAATTTTTCAAATATGTTAATTCTTTTTCTATCCGAGATCTTAAAGCGATTTATAGCATTTATAGCATCATGGATACCAAGCTTTATAGATTATTTACTGAGAAATTTATCGAATTTTCTTTTACCAGAACAGTTTAACACAAACTTTTCTGAAACATTATTGTATAAAATTAATTGAAATCGATTGAAATATATGCAAAAATCTTGCGGGCAGTGCTTTTATTATTCTTATACTTTGAGGCATTACACCTTGTCCTGAATACGCTTGAGACATCAAATGGAGAGTAAGTCGATACGATCACGGCGATAATCAATCTTTCATCGAAGACTATATCACGGTGCTCGCCTTGATTGGGTGGCGAAACAAAGCATAAGGGATGCCATTACTTCCTTCCGTCCGCGGTTGTGTGAAACAGACTTGACGAGGGCGAATTCAATGACAATCGAAATGTTAAATGTCTTTGAAGTATTCGTCTCGATAGCTGCCGACATGAAGGAGTCTGATATTGATTATAGAAAAAAAAAAATAATCGATTGGAATACATCCATTTGATCTCTTTGTCGTGTCAACCCGTGTTCTACACCGAGCTGCATGGTACATTCGAGAGATCTGATTTGTTTATAGCTACAGTTATTCAACTTACATAATATGAAATTGAAAGAATTCGCTTGAATATCGAAGATATACATCGTGACTTTGGATTTTTTTATGATTATTCATAAAAGATAGATACGCAATTGGAATGTTGTGACTATAAATAGTTGCGTTGGTTACTTGTTAATAATTTCTTATGAAATAGTTTGATACTTGTAATCTTTAATGCACTCACGCCATTTCTGATATGACAAATGATATTTAATATATTAGCGCCATTGCCAGATAGACGCGCGAGATCGATATTTACCGGTAATAGTGCTGCCGCGTAACATCGAGAGAGGTCACATCGTCTGAACTTCTGTCGCTAACATTAACAAGTATCATGGTCGATGTGCTTAATACTATGGTATTAACTTAACGTGCGCTAAGTAATAGCTAAGATAAGTCAAGTCAGTCTTAGTATTGTAATACTGATTGTGAGTAGGCGAGTAGCGTATTATCAGTGCAATTTGTCATTTATTATCCAATATTGCGATCTAACTGGTATTGTTCGATTTATTCCATCTATAAAATCGATGCACTGTACATATGTTTATAAGAAGATTTAGTGATACATCAAATCCCATCCAGGAAGAATGATTTTATTAGTATCTGAAAATAATTTTGTTGGAATAATTATGTAAGAATCTCAATTCTGATGAGCAATATTGTAAAAAATTTTGATATTCTAACAGTTTAAGTATTCTACATGATATTTTGATAGTTCAACGAAATAATTTTCAGATTAGTATTTAGCTAAATTTTTAAATACTCCAGCAAATCTTATCTTTTAGTCCAAATTCGTAACAATTATTAAGAAACAACTATTTGAAATCCGATATATCTTACTTATTAGAAATGATGTATTAAGTTATCAATATTATCCTTTTACATTAAGCAAAATATACATATAACGAATTGCCATAACAAATTAAGTGAATTATTGATACATATAATATATATCAATTTCAAAAGTTTAAAGATATTAACTTATAGAAAAAAAATTATAACCACATAAGTTCATAATACGCATAGAATACACTGACTATTTCGGAAACACAAGAGACAAATTTAAATTTATTGACGCCGAATCGGAAATTCGAGAGCGATTACAGGGATCTCCACGCAAAAATGAGAGCGATCTTCCGGATATGAGAAGCCTGCGTCTGATATGCACGACGCGCCGTCCTGTTGCCCGTCCCACCTCAGCGCACTCCGGTGTGGAGAAACAAGAAACAAACTGTAGCATCTCGGACCGGCCGGCGTGGGCTTCCACTTGTGGGAACCATCGTGCGCGTCGTGGCGTGCTCTCTGGACCACGAAGTGAAAGGTCTGACTCGGAGTTAACTGACTGACTCGCAGTGTATTTGAGGTGTACCGGCCGTGTGGTGCAAGGTGATGTATCCCTTTACCGTCTTCTCTCGAAGAGCTACGGGAAGAAAGAGAGAAAGAGAAATAGGGAGAAAGGAGGGAGGGGAGGAGAGAAGAAACACGCACGCACGTGGAGCAGCGCAAGGTGTGCGTAGATATCCGTATGGCTCACGTTGATGTTACATATGTACTGTACATGCATGTGTAGTATATAAAGGACGTTACGGCCTCCATGGTAATCGCCCATAAACCGCGAAACTATCCTTACATACTTGCCGAGCTATTCCTCACCCGCTTCCCGTTGGTCCTGCAGCTGTACTCAATCTTCTTTGTCTATTGGAATCGTCTCGGCTTCCGTGAATACTCGGAAAAGTGGATATACAGAATGTCGAGAGCGCATCGTGAAGACGCGTATGTATCTTGTGCGTATCTGAACAAAGCTTCACATTGTCCTCTCGTTAGGACTTACCACAAGGCTTACCACGAACCGCGTTCGATAGTAATTAGTCAAAGGGAAGGGAGAAAGGATGCAAATTGTTTCACTCGATTCTGCCAGATATTCCTTACGCACGCGCTAGTCAGAATATCTTTCTGTATTTTCACGTATCGTTTCTGGTATTTTTTGCGCTGAACACAAACTATCCATATCTACTGGAATAAAAGTCAGAATAAAAGTTAGAATTGATAATGAGTCTCATTTGCGACATTGCACAAAGAGCTAATAAGGATCGATTGTTTCACCCGACGATTAATTTTCCCTTGAGTTGACTCTATTGTAACTACGTCTCCAGCGAGCTACAGTAGCATCAATTCAATTTCGCTCCTCTATTTAAAACAACATTTAATGATTTTATTTAAAAATTAACTCCTAACGAGTCTTCTGTCCTATGTAACACTTTCTTCTCTTACGCTTCCTCGGGATAGTCAATCAATGAAAAAAATCGAAAGTCAGTCGATCCAAAATCGCGCGACGTCTGATGAATTTCCATTCTTGGGTTTAATTTTTCGGGGAAAAAATGAAAGACACCCGAGACGAGCGTAACGAAACGCGCGAAAGACCAAAGACAACGCCCTTAGGTATTTATATACGATGTTGGTGGTAAAGATGAGAAGTAAGAAGCGGGAGGTCGGGGCCTGGCGGGGGTGCGCGGAGGATGGTCGAGGGTGGCACAAGGGGGTGGATGGAGATGAGGACGAAGGCGTGGGTAGGGAAGGGGAGAGGGGACAGAGCCGGCTAGGTATGTATAAGCAGAAGAAAGCGCGGGTCGATTAAAAGTAGCGAGGGTGTTTCTCCTCTCGTTACCGGAGAGCGAGTGAGTCGAGGCGAGGGAGAGATAAAAGCCGGGCAAGTGAGAGGGGAGGATCGAGGAAGGAGGACGTGGTGGAAAAAGGAGAGCAATTGCCTGGGAGTGAGACGGACCTAGAGAGGGTGATCTAGATGGTCGCGAGAGACAGAGATGAAGGGGGAGTTGCGCGACGTAGAAGTAGAAGACCGCGAGACGAGGATGAGAAATATACGACTAGGGAAAGGCGACAAGGGAGAGAAAGAAAAAGATCTGGCAAAGCGAATACGACCAAGAGAGACGGAGAGGTTCCAATCTGAGAAGGTTCGAGAAACGGCGCCTTCGAAAGGCGGGCTTGGTGACGCGAGGGGCAAGGACCCACCGACTCAAGAATCTCGACCTTTATTTGGATTTAAGCAAGGAAAGGGTTGTAAGACACGTCGAGGGTTGAGTAGGAGAGGACGGGGTTTCGGAGGGCGCGGACGGGCTCGTTCGAAATGGCGAACGCATACGGAAGGAGCTCGGAGGTACGCGAATGTAAATTTTACGATCAAAGTGGCGGATTAATACTGCCGCATTTACGGTGGGAAGAAGAGAAACGTTCGCGAAAAACACTCGGATTGGCGAAACACCAATGATGCTCTCGTCGGAATCGACTAATCTGTGCGAAACAGTCATTTAAAAATTATTAATGGTCTTCAAGGATGCGTCTTTACTCACAACATATGTCGCTTTTACCCGAAAAATATTACCACTGCTAAGAGTTGTTTTCTTATGTAATTTAAAAAAATAAAGAGAGACAGGTCAAAAAATAATCTTGTTCTCTGATTTTGAATATAATTGTATTAATCATCTTTCTTGCAGTCATCAGACACACTACTCTCTATTTCGAAATACTAATATTTCGTAGCAATTTTTTTTATTTCTTAAAGAAGAAATATCCGAATTTGCGAAATTCTTTCAATTAATTATTAAAATAAATGCCCTATGAGACAAATTTCTCATCAGAAGGAGGGAAAACGGGAAGGTGAATGAATGAAGTTTGAGTGCGGAAATACTTTCCCGCATCTGCCGCGCTGCTTTATCAAACGAATCGTTTGAAAAGCGTGCGCGCCAATGGTGAAGACGGAAGAGGGAATCACAAATTTCATCTCTAAGGCATCGGTGGTCCCAGCCATCAGCTGCTTCGAAGTTAAACTTTAATTTAACGCATCACGGACAACCGTACCCTTTTTCCTCCGTTTCTTCCTTTCTTTCCTATCCTCTGTCTTACCGTGAACGTATCCTAATCCGTGCAGAAAAAAGTCCACGTTTCATGTAGATCGAGACCGATGTGGTCTCATCCCGATTACCACTTCGTGCTTCTGTCTTCACGATCCAATGCGTACGAATTGTGTCTCGCGTCGCGACTGCCAGGTAGAACTAATAACACCTGCTGTCCACAATGATTAACCATTGATTAGACTCCATTTGCGCTCGATCATTCATGCGATGCCGATGGCTCTATCTGCACTATTTATTTTCGATGAACAGATACATAACTAAAAGCTTTAAGAAGAGACGAGAAAGACTCGTGTTAGCTATTTTTTATTATTATTTGATTAGTAATCAGTGATTATACGAGTCAACAAGGTTTCAATAATATTAATAAAATTTCTATTTTGTGTTTTTCTGTTAATTTTTTTTCATATTTGATATTCAAAAAATCGTAACACGTTATTTTGTGTTTTTTTTTTGTGAGGTGGTTTGGCCGAGACGGGTGAATTCTCGGTCTGAATGTTGCATCTTCTTTAACTTTTTGACCGATCGTGTAGCCAGAGTTTATGTAGACAGCTGCCATTAAGGGTTTTAAGAAAAAGAAAAAACACTTTCGACTTTATAGTCAAAAAGGTTTATTTTGTGAAATATGATGTTTTTCCATAGATCTTGCATGGACCAAATAATTTTTTTGAGTAGCAATTTCATTATCAAAGTAGATCATTTACAAAAAGTTTAAAGAAAGTTTATAATCTATATTTCGATTTTCAATTTAAAAATCAAAATTACGTTCTTCATGTGTGCTGTATACCTTATCATGTATCTCTTTTCATGTACTTGAAGAGAAAGAAAAAGAAAATTTTAAATCTATTTTGTGTAAAAGTTGAAAGAAGGTATTTCCATTAAAAATGATGTGCTGATAAATGTTTCAATAACAAAAAGTTGTAACTATTTTTATTAATATGTATTTTTATACTCAGCGAACAAAATCGATTAAGAATTATCATTTTTATATTATTAAAAAAAATTATATTTGTTGACTATATAGTGTTATTTGATATACCTCATTTGATGGAATGAACAAAATTTGCTTGAAACATGATCATTTTTAACAAAGTTCGGAGTTTATAAGGCTATTTCTGATACTTCCATGTTAATTGAGTATAGAATGTTACAATGTACAACACAATTTCTATATTATGGTTGATCCTGGCAGAAACATTTCTGAAATAACTTGAATTGAGGCAGATTCCTCGCAACATATCTCTTGTTACTTTGCAATACTATTTTCAGATGTTATTCATCAAGAATTAAAGAAGGATCTTTATTGTGAGATTGTGCGGACACCCTGTCTTTTGTCATTCCAACGAAATTCATCGTTACGATCCATAGGGAAGTGACGCGTTAATCGAACACGGTTTATCGGCCTTCTTCGATCGATCGTCATGACCGAAAATACACGCCGGGCTGGCCATGAACGAGCACTACTCGCTCGTCACTACTCGCGTGTGCACGTTCGCGTAGCATGACTTAGGGAGACTTCGTGGCCGCCCGTGTAGTTCCTTTTAAATGAATTACCACGATAAAGACCCCGACAAAGGTGGATCTATGTACACTCACGCTTACGCTTGGTCATACATGACGTGCGTGCCCGTCATGCGTCCGTGTGCGTGATACATCCGTACGTTACACTCGGTTACATTTAGTACCTCGTGCTTCGTCTCCACCTTCTTTTCATCTCCTCCTCCCCCTGCCATTCTGGGTTTCTTCAACTTCAGTCATGCGCCCTCTTCCTTCTCGGAGGCACCTAACTTGCAACTCCACTTCGTCCCTCTGCGCTTCTCTCTCTCTCTCTCTCTCTCTCTCTCTCTCTCTCTCTCTCTTTCTCTCACTATCTCGGATCTGATTCGATTTGTCGTACAATGCTGTTCACGATGTGATTACATGCCGGAGGTCCCTGCAGCTTCGGAGCGAGAGATACCGGAGCTTAGGCGGCGTGTAAGTTTACAAAGTACGACGCTTCTTGGCACCCAGAATGCCGACCGTTATGCCGCGAACTCGAGCGTCAACTTTCGCGGATCATCGAATGTATTATATTTAGTAATTAATAATTTTTCAATAATTAATAATTTTGTTAAATGATCATTTTAATTTAATGCTATTCAAAATGATGTCATTGGAGAGAAATGAATTAATATAATTAGATCAAGTTCATTAATCTTGAAAGAATTTACGCTTTTTAATATGATCATTAATAATTAAATTATTCATTACGAAGCTAATAAATGCTGC
>NW_017259319.1:976470-977296 GCF_001594045.1 Atta colombica
AGAGATATTTTGAAGAAATAACACATTATATATTTATACTACGACAGTTTTAGCTGTAGTAAAATGATACAAAACTGATGAGAAATATCAATATCAATTCATAAAAAATTAAGAAATTAGATAAAGCAAAATAGTTAATTAATCAAGACATTTGAGATTGATTTTATTAAAAAGAATTATCATAAAGTAAGGAAACATTATATATGAATACTGATAGATATCCGATCTCGGTAATAATCGATATAAATCAACGCGAATAAATTACTTAGCATGGTTTTTTGTGCGTAACTTAATCGAAAGCAAATCTCAGTTCCAACATAGTTCTAATCAGCTTGAGTCTCGTTGAACAGTGTCCGATGCTAACGAGTGGCAACAAGGCGTAGAGATGTAACGTTGACAGTTTCAAAGACTCGATGACGATGGGTTCGTAAGAGAGCGGAGAGGAAAAGAAAAAAAGAGACCATAGGTACGATCGATTAAATCGAGAAATCACGCGGCGGTGCGCGTCCGTTGTCTGCTCTCGTGCCTGTCGTGCACGTATGATTCGATGTGTAGCGACGACCGATTGTTCCACGTTGGCCATTGTGCTGGGGACGTAAACCTATTTCATGCGCGGCATAGAGCAAAGTAGAAACGTCCCGCGGTGAAATCAATGACGCGGCATAAGAGGGAACAAGTATCGCGCCGCGATCTTAATTCATTTCGCTCGTGTGAGAACGTGTGTTTAATTTCGCGACGACGCGAGATAGGAACGCTGAACGAGGGAGAAGGAGAGAGAGAGAGAGAGAGAGAGAGAGAGAGAGAGAGAGAGAGAGAGAGAGAGAGA
>NW_017259319.1:977396-993063 GCF_001594045.1 Atta colombica
GAGAGAGAGAGTGAGACTGTTTCGACGATGACCAGCGAGAAACTCGTTAACGCAACCGATAACGTCCGCTCGCATTATACTTTTCGATGCAGCAACCGATAACGAAAAATATCACAATGAGTATGCGGGCCTAATAGAAACTGCCGTTAATTATAAAAACGTTATCGATGATTAACATGTTAAACAAATTTTATGTCAATGTCAATGTTTTTTTCGATTTCATTGAAAATGTAATAGGTACTGCATAAAAACAATTCCGTAATATTTATGTATATTTTACTTGCATTTTATGATTGCATTTTTGACGATGTTACAACTCTATAATATTGCAGAAAGAAGAAGAGAGATTGCCAGATTCAAATATGTTTTTAAATTAAATAAAAAAGTGTCAAACATACTATTGAAGCTAGATCTTAAATTGTCCATAAAAATATTTCTATGTAAATTTTAGATACATCTTTTAATTATAAACTGCGCATCGGTTATTGTCGTAACGCAATTATAAACTGAAATAATAATTTCATAAATTCTAAATTGATTGTTCATTTGATAATGACAATACTAACATCCTAAAATAATGTAAGAACTTATTGTGAGAGAAAAATATTATATTATATATATATGTATAATACATACATAAAAATTTTCATTTTTCATATTTTCACTCTACTGTTTGTTCTACAATAGAGTCGTAAGCCGTAAGAAATTGCCAATCACAATTAAATATGACAAAAATAATAGATTACGATTGATTAATTTCTTATGGCTTATACCTATTACATATGAACACGATGAGTGATATTCAATCTAATAAGAACTCTGCTATGTAAATATTACGTTCAAAAAAGCAGAGCTTTGGATATCGTTCATCGTTCATCGCGTACAAAAGGCATAAGCCATAAGAAATTAATCAATTAGTCGATTATTTTTGTCATATTTAATTGTGATCAGTATGTAATAGGCATTACTTGCGACCCTATTATACTATAGAACAGGCTTAAGAAAAATTACGTGATCAGTATTCGTGATACGACCCTCAATGAATGTCGTTGCTTACATGACGTCGAAACTTCTCGACTATCCAGGATGTCTTTCCCATAATTCGGCTACTGAGGCAACACTACTATGGTAATAATATATATAGTATACATATATTATACATATATAAATTTCTAAATTTAAAGGACATTACATTATTGATTTGCAATTGCAAATGGCTTAAAAATAGGTAAAATTCGAAATCGATATATATTTAACAGTAATATCTAACCATATCGATTCATATACCTGGTTCGCGCGAGTAACTAAAAGGTGCTATGTTAACGCGATTAAGCGACAAGAATCCCGAGAAGAGCATCAGGCTAGAAAATATCCCGTTCTGAGAAGACGCCGCGAGATGGTAAAACGCGATGCGCGGGGATGTTCGAGGCGTTCGTAGGCCGATCTCTGCACGACTCGTCAGCGGCGCAGAAAATTGCACTGGATAGCATAAGTACACCGTGAGCATCAGCGCTGCACTGCACTGGGGTGTGGAATCGAAGAAGAGAGGAAGGTGGAGAAACAAGGGAATGCGAAAAGTTGAAAAAAAAAGCGGAGGCGAAACGAGACAAAGCCACGAGGGGTGAGCTCTAGGAAAAGCCTTAAATCTCTGAATGAACTGGTCAAATGGCAGCGCGGACCGAGTCGAAGAATGAATGGTTTGCGGCGGCAGTTTCTGTTCTCATCGCAGTTTGCGTCGAGGCCGAATCTCTTTCTTTTTCCCCTCGCTGCCCTTTTCACTCTTCATTCCACCGCTAGTCTGGGCATCATCACTTCGAGCGAGAGTATTACCACTACCAATGCCACTCGGATCGCCCCTAATTATGTCATAACAATTTAACTGTACGATTGGTCCTTCACCTCATCTTACCCTCCTTCTCTCTTGTTCTCCCCTTTGTTCTACTGTCGTAGACCGCGTTTTCGCAGTACGAATGTACTGCGTTGTTTGCGTCCTTTTTCTGCAACTTGATGAATGCCAGTTTTACGTTTTTGACGAACCTCCCGACGGAAATCGCAGATGCGCTCGATCGATGGATTTCACGCGTCGACATGATCTCACACTACTTCGTTTGCCGACGAATCGAATGGATGCTACAGTGTTTCTTGCATGAAAATAATATAATACGCTATTTGAAATGTAATAAATTGCGAAATTATTCGATTAAATCGTGAGCTTACTAGAGAAAGAAACCAAATCTAAAAACTAGGAATAACTAGATTTGTGTGGGAATCCAGCGAATGGAATTGTAAAAGCGTTTTAGATTCTTCTAATACAAGATATTGAAGCAAAATGTATTTGATATTACTGATCAACAGTTGATTTTGTTAACATAGTAAAAATTTACTTTTAAAAAGTGTCTACGTTTTATGCTTTTCTAGTTTTCATTCTGCAGATATTCAAAAAGTTGTAACACGTTCATCTTTGTGTAATCTTGAAAAAGATTTATTTTTTATCTAAATATGATAAATTTTTTTGTATATTTTGTATAAATGCACTAAATAAATTTTGTTATGTGTATAGCTATTTCATTATAAGATCGCAAGGTAGATCGCTTATAAGAACTTTGAAGAAAGCCGGTAGCTAGCTATATTTTGATTGTCAAGTTGAAAATCAGAATAAAGATTGAGTGTCTCATATGTGCTGCAATGTATACCTTACGTTGTTACGTAATTCTCACATGCTTGAAAGAAAAGGAAAAAATTAAACGTGGTAAAAGTTAAAAGAAGATAAAGCGAATATTTTTATTAAAAATGACATTCTGATAAATACATTGAAATAACAAAGAGTATTTTAATAAAAAAAAATTGCATGTGTTATAGTTTTTATTGATATTTTTATATTAAATAAGCAAAAATGATTTAAAACCATCTTATTTGGTTCACGTAAAAACATGTTATTTAACTAGAATATTGGAGAATGCATTAGCTATTATAAATTGAAAAGATTTCATGCGAATCTTTATTAACACAATAGCAATACATTGTAAGACATTTCTTTGTGTCGATCTCAAATATTTTTATCAAGTTTTTCAAGATTCCGGTAATTAACATATGGGAAATGATCAGGAATTGATCGTTTTAGGAAGGGAGAAAATATGATGAAACTCACATAGCTTCCTTTCGCAGAAATCGCGATTCGACATTGGCGTGAAATCCCCTACGATCTCTATTTCCTCTTCGCGCTTGAATTTAGCAACGTTAGTCTTTTACTGTATTCTTCATATCCTGAATAAATATTAAATTTGTTTCTCGATAAATGTGAGACGCAGTCGCGCCCGCAGGTCGATTCTTCATGCGTTTTACCGCGCTTGATTGGGCGAGTGCTAATTTCACGCCTCGATCTTCCGATCTGTCGATCTCATTCGGATGAACGTCGTTCGTGACACCTTCTGTAATTATTTTCTACTGTGTTCCTTGCGCGAAAGTGTTTTCGGCGACGGTGATTTATTCTGTGCCTTCTTGTGCCGTATACCATCAGAAACGAAGAGAAACTGACCGTTCGACCGTGTAGAAGAGGCGGTGCGAGTTACACAAAAATCAATCTGCCTTGTTAAAAAGTGACAAGTGTCGCAACTGTTTTAATTAAGATATAGATATCTTAATTAAGATATGAAATATTTTAGTTTTCTTATATTTCGTGCGATAAATGATGAGCTTAAAAAGGATTTGATTGATGATTTATTTATATAATCTCGTTCCTATATCCATTTCTATTATACTTTTACATACACTCTTGACTGTTACATTTAAATCTCATGATTCTATTGCATGCATCTAGTTTAATTCGATTTATCCTTCGGGAAAGGACGGCTTTCATAAAACCACAACACGCTGCCCTCCTCCATTTGCCTCTCTAATTAGTTCGTTGCGAGGGAAAGGGTTCGAGCCTCGAATAAGTCGCCGTAGGTGGACAGCGGCGTGTTCGTGGGCGGTACCAACGAGAGAGCAGCAGAAAAAAGTAGCCTCGCCCCGCTCTTTCGTATGTCTATATCGGTACGCTTTTTACCTCACATTCTCGCGGGCTAACAGCCGAGAATGAGACGACGTCGTCGTCGCGGTGGGTATATCCGTCACGTTTATCACGGAGGCGTGCTACAGAGAAACGTGGACACGCATGCGGACTGTAAAATCGCAGGTCGCGCAAAAAAGAGGCGCGCGACGAAAGCGAGTAATTTTGTATCTGTGATCATGTCATGTTTCCACGCGGGATACTCTTTCGAGAGGCCGCATGGTGTCACGCCACGTCTCTTCATAAGGTAAAAAGCGGGATTCGACGGCTTCATCACTTATCCGAGGATTTACAGTTATCGTTACCGTCACGCATGAATGGCAGTATCTAAAACGCGCGAAAGATTCTCATGCCGCATTATATTGCAGTTATCACGTAATATATTTCAAAGCGGAAGACCTATTTACTCACCGCCGTGGACTATCGATGTAAAATATTCGGCTTCGACGCGCTCGATCGTTCAGGTTGGCTAAGAGACTCGTCTAAAGATCAAAGAGACGAGGAAACCAAAGCTTTCCGAGTAATAAGGTTAAAAGATCAGAAAATTCCAGGCACCTCGTTCTGATTTGTGGTTAAAATCTGAGATATTGAACTTTATGTCCATAGCTTGAATCTACAAAAATTTTAGCAAATTTCAAAAATAAGAAGTAGATTCAATCGCATTTTCATCAAATCAATAAAATTCATCAAATCAATAAAATTAAGATTCGAAAAAAATTTTTACAATGTAGATTTGTCCTACAAAATGTAAAAGACATTAGAGAATGCGATCTTAGTTTGCATTTTACATTTCTGCGATTTTACTTGACATGTTTTATTTTATATTTCTGTGTATTTTCCTGATTAATAAATTTGGAATTTTTTCCATCGTGAAAATATTTCTTGTTAGACATATTTATATTTAAATCTTTGAATAATTAAGAGCTTGTGTATCACGTTTACATAATTAAATTCTGATTTTAAATATATAATAATTTAAATATATAACAATAATAATAACTTTATAAATGCATATACAATTTAGGATAATGATATTTGCTGAGATTGACAGATTATAATCGTCCGCAAATGGTGAGCAACAGCAATACTGATACAAAATCTAATTAGAAAAATAAAAACCTATATAAAGAGATGAAAACAAAAGAACAAGAAAATCTTAGATTTATGAACAGTGAGATAAGATATGTAGAGAGAAGCAGCAAATCGAAAGAAAGAAAGAAAGTAATGAGGAAGAACGGATGACGGAAAAGAATGCATTGCAATATTTAGCAGTATTGTATGAAAAAGCAGTAGTTTTGTGGAAACGGAATTTTGTGCGAAGTGATATATAAAAGTAAATGTGAATATACTGATATTAAAAGCTTGAACACTTTTAATGGACAATTTTTTCATATCTTCATACTTTTTATATCCTTAGAAAAAGTTATTGTAATTTTTCAAAAAATTACGAATATTACTGTCAACCCTCATTCAGTCGACGATGATTCTCAGCATGTTCTGATTTCTACTTTAATTGTTCTGATGCCTCGTTAAGAAACATTTTTTTCTTTTATCAAATCACGTTAGTCTTACTAGACTGCAAAACTATCATGAAACTCCGCACTCCGCACGATCACTCGTCTATCAGGCCCGAAGACCGAAGATAAACTTCGCAATCGCGTTAGAGATTCGTATACCGGATCAACTGGACGGAGGGAGTAGCGCGGAAGCGGCGCGCCGAGGAAGCTCACACGCCGAGCCGCATTCATTCAGCGGGAGAGACGTAAGTTAAAAAGAGGAACGCCCGAAGAAGCCGAAGAGCAAGAAGAAGAAAAAGGGGGATGGCCGCCGGAGGGAAGCCGATCGATTCTCGTAATACACTCGGGCATGGTTTACTCCCTCATCCTCCGTTTCCCTCTTCCTCTTCCATCTGCCTCCGGCTTCTATCTCCCGGACACGCATCAGTCGCGCATCTCGGCGTGGTCCGGGCTACGAATGAAGTTAATGTGAGGTCGTGCGAGCCGAGTGTGGGAAGCGCGGGACTCCGGACACCGGCTAGCTTCTGGCCTGATCGCCAGGATATATCAGGTCTTAAGAAGCGTGGACATGAAAAAAGCGACACAAGAGGCTGTCGTCTTCGATGTCTTCGTCCGTACGATGCGAAGAGAATCATCGCTTAACGCTCTTTGATACGGAAGAATCATCCGTGGATATTGTATATACACTGTTACATATGTGAAAGGAGCAATGGTAACCCAATCCCTTAGGTTAAATAGCTACTTTATTATTTTTAACTCTCATGTGTCAATATGTCAATTCATTTTTATGGTTAGTTTTAACAAGGTAAACAACGTAGTAAATTAACATACTTTAAATAATAAATTAAATAATAAATTTAAGTCAAATTTAATACATTTTCCTGAGTTAAATTGTTTAACTCTATTGTTTTAATTAAATCGACATACTGAATAGGAGCGGTGGCGATCTACAGAAATGCTTAAAAATAACTCAAATTGTGAATATATAATTACGAATTTAACAGTATAACGATCGTTCTAAATTATAGTACTAATCAGAAATGAATATACAATTTATCTTTTCGTGAATCTCTTTGTATTAAAGCCGCTTTTCATTTATGTCTACGTTCGTCAAACGTGCCACAGAAAGTGAATTAACTTGCTATGACAAGAAAATGGAAAGATATCGTACAATATAAAACAGTTAATAATCTTAATATTTGTAATGTTTTATTGTGTTCAATTTTAAAATAACTGTATTAGACCTCGAGGGATTGATATATTTTCTTTTTCCTCCTCATGCGGAATCCCGCATGATTTTTCACGGCTCGTTCAATAACGATCATGCGCAACCGTGTTGATTCGCGCGAGGACGTATACAAACGCGAACCGCCGACTTTCTTGTCACTTCGAATGAACTAACTCGAGCCTCGAGTCATTGACTCCGCTTCCGGTTTGGTTCTCTATCGCTCGCATTGTTATCCCCTGACGACTCTCTTCTCGGGCTCTCTTCTCCGTTCCCACCGTCTTTCTATTCTATCTTCAGCAGCGTGTCCGTCTTTTCCTAGCGCATCTTCGTTCTTCTCCCGTCCCACCCAGTTGCATCTCCTTCTATGAATTCATCGGCTCTTTCTATTCCTCCGGATCTATACTAGTGCACTACCAATGCAGAATTCTCCGCGACGTAAAAATTTCTTCATTCAAAGTTCATCAAATGTAAAAGTTGAAGTTTTGGTACTTCTCTCTCTCTCTCTCTCTCTCTCTCTCTCTCTCTTTCTCCTTTTTTTCTGTCTTTTTCAACATTAATTTATGTTTTTTTTATAAAATAATTACATTTTAGTTAATTTAGATAAATTAATTTGATAACAATAACCAGCTTACGCTCACTTCTCTTTTGTCATTTTTCGACTCTTTTTCTTTCTTTTTTGAAAAGCAGCGTTTTAGAATTACTATTATAATGGAGAATGGAGAAGAGCGATCTTAGTTCATTTCCGTGTTCGTCCACGTACTCGATGGCCGACAATGAATGAATACATTTCAGCGATTGTTGAATTAGTAACGCTATCTGCCACCACGGTTTATCCCCTGCGTCCTTTTGCCTTCAGTATCATCATCGTAGAATCGACTTTCCGATTATCATTGTAGCGCGCTCCATTCGCACTTGATGTTCCTCCTTTCGAATATTATACAATTTCCGCCATCGTCTTTTGTTTTCGCTGATTTTCAAATATTTAAATAATGCAGATATTTATAATTTATGACTTCTCTAATACGCGATGCTCTTCAACCGTGATAAATTCACAGGAATCTGCTTGTACGCATAATGCTTATTTCTAATAAATTCTCAGAAAGCATACATGAACTCGTCTTGATAATTCACGTAATATATAAAACTGACTTGTAAATTTACGATACATAATTTTCACAAACACTTTGTATAGATTATATAATCTCATTTTAATTTTTTAACTCTCACTGTATTTTTATCTTATATATATTTTGTTTTTATCAATATAGATTATCTTTAGTTTTGGTTTAACTTTTTTTATTTTTTTTTAGTTCTAAGAGTTAGAAAATGATAGAAAATTAATTAATCCTCAGTTTGCAATCTTTTTTTATGAAATTTTATTCTTAAAATTCTTTCAAAATAAAGAAGAACGGAGTCCGATTCCCCTTCTAAAATATCTTGTAATATCTATTTGACAATGTAATAGAGACGTTGAAAGATGATCCTGAATTTTTCTATATTGTTTGAAAGTTTAGAACAGAAAAAGCTGAGTGCAAAAAGATTCAGATTGCAGATGGAAGAAATAAAAATATATTGCGGACGCAGGATTATACCGAAATTAACGTTAATCTACATTGGTAGAAGTAAACATTATTATATTATATTATTATATTGTTTGTTTAATTTTGAATTAAATTTTCATTTCTAAAACTATTAATTAATTAACTTTTTCTTTAGCCTATTGTCGAGTCGCCAAACCTAAGCGATTGGAATTGGATTCGTGGCACGTCGAGTTAAGGCCAAAATAATCTAAAATCGATTTTTAGAATTGTAGAAGGGGACGGAGACACGGAAAATCTCAATAGCGCGACTAATGTTTTCCCGCGACGGTCGTGTTATTTGTCACTCATACGAATTCTTATAAAATTTTATAGTCCGAGTACATATACACACACACACACACACACACACACACACACACACACACACATGTATATATTTCCTGTATGATCTCTAGGAAAAGATATATACTTCTTGCAAGCCGGCAAAGGTCACGAGTTTCTTACCGCGGCAATAAAGCGCCACATTGTGCGCAATAAATTCGCCACGCTCTTTAGACGTACATGGATTTTTTGCGTGACGGCCGATTGATAGAATGTGCACAAACTCCGCTTCATGTGCAGTTTGTGGTCGAAGCTGCTACATTGAACTCTGATTTTCTACGTCGAAAAACCATCGCTTCTCGCATTGAGCGTATGTAATTTTCTTATACTGTTATGATCACTATAACTACTCCTCACTTTTTCATTCTGCGTTTGTAGCAAAATAATTATGAATCACTGTAATTGCTCATAATTTTTTTTCAGAAGCAGATAAATTTTTATTATTCTGATGTCTACACGTAGCGAGATAACTAACACAATTATTCGCGACCTTTCGGAGAAAAAAATCGACAAACAATCGTTTCCAAACTCGCATTATAAACTTCGCTATTTTGCCCAATTCAAACATCATTTACCATAGAAGCATTTCGCTGTTACAGACAAAGCAAGTTTTTTTTTCCATTTTCAATTCTTTTTTTCTTTAGCTTTCCCCTCTCCGTGTGCTGCGTGCGTAAGTGTCATGGGTAGAAAGAACAATGTGGTCTCTTTCTTTTCTTCCTTCTTTTTACTAGTTGCATGGGATAATAGTGCATAAGGCCTAGCCTACGGATTTTATGGCCGTGTAATGGGCCCCTTAGTCTTTCTAACAGAGGAGGCATCACGTAGAAATACGGAATCCCAATATTAACGCTCGTCTTTCTTCAGTCGTTACATATACACAGTACACATTTTCCTATACGAAAACGTCGTCAATCTCATCGCTTACTCAGTCTACTATTTTTTTAAGGCGATTCTACATGATCAATAATACATTGATCAATATATAATATTGAATTAGAAAGGATGCAGCCACAAGGAGGGAATAAAGAATTAGGAATAAGAAATAAAGATTTCAATCAATCAAGAAATCGGAAAATGGAATACAGGTTTCTGATAAGTTGAAATCGGTTTCCTTATTTTTAATTTTTTATTCCTTCTATTGTTGCTGCATCCTAATATAATATTATTAATAATATGTATTAATATTTTTAGTATTTTTACAAGCTTACACGATTAGTATTATTGATAACATATATTTTAATTTTACGTTATATTTATTGCACCGTGTAAAATCACAGATATATGGAACCTTGATCAACATTACTTATAACAAAGACCTCGACGCTTTTATTTTATAATATTTAACATCGATTCTGGTAATTGTAATTCTTTTCTGTCTCGATTGATTTATCACAGTGCTATTAAGCAGCAACGTAATAATAATGCAAAAATAACTCAATACACTCGTTTTTGCAAAAATTTTTATTAGATCTTTGATAGACACATTTTGATGGAAGCTAATTTGTATTTTATGAAAATTTTCGGTAAAGAAAATTCTAGATTTATCGAAGAATCCGTTCCATTAAAATCGCATTCATTCAGTGATGAGACAACTGTATCTTGAGTACCTTTCGAGATTGACGTATGTCTGGCAGTCGTTGCGACTGCGATAAAGTATTTATCCGCGACCGCGTTGCATCACGATGCACTTGCAGCTGCAAGTACCGGATACGTGAAATAATTATGCGCGCGTTTATCTCATTCGACAAACGGTTATGTCGTCTGCAATTCTGCGCTCCATTTGTAAATGCCATGTTTTGGAAAGGAGAAAAATCGACGTGGTTATTCCAGGAAAAGCGGGTTGCATCTTCTCGTGAGGAGGCAGACGAATAAACGAGTGATGGGCTTTACTTATGTATCGGATTTCCGTAGACGAATCGTGAAGAAGCTTGTGCCTATGCGACACTCGTAATGCAACTAATTGTCTTTACGCGATTAGAGAGCGAAACCTCGTTGCATGTCCCGCACAATGCGGATTTCCGTCGCAGTGTATTATTCTTGGAAGTGCGATTTTCTGAATGAACGCCGGGACAGTCGGCTATAAAAATATCGTAATGTCCCGACGCGACGATAATGTTGCAGTCATGCTCCAAGCGTGGCTGCTGGAAAAGAATGAGCGCCGAAGCTAACGATAGCGATGTTCTCGCACCTCGTTATTTCTCCGTAAAACGAGGAGGAGCTCGCGGACGCGCATGAATCAGAAATACGAATCGAGCTGTGAGCAAGTAAAAATTTTGCGATCCGGCACTGATGAACGGCGACACGATTAACATAAGATAAAAGCGTAGATTTATTTTCGCAATAAATAATACAATATAATTTTCTTTTATAATCGTATGATATTAATTCTTATAAGATCGTAACATGCTTATTAATAATATTTGAAACATTAAATAAATAACTTTATTATAATCGCAAAAATTATAATTATACATAGTTATATTCTAATAAACAATAACATCATAATTTCACACTTAACAATGTAACTGTTATTAAATGTAATATGTTATATGTTGTTTTTTTTTATATTGTTAAGTGTGAAATTATTAACTTTATTATGGAATTATAATTAACATTGATGTTATGATTGTTAGTGCTTACTGGAATATAAAGAGAAAAGTGACTTTATTCAATTATAAATTAAAATTTTTATTTATAATATAAAAATACTTTTATTATCTGTTACATATAAAGAAGAAATATAATGAACATTACAACTGTTGCACGCAAAAAAAGAATGGTTTTGCTGAAATATCTGAAAATTTAGTTAGATACAGATTTGAAAATAATTTTGTTTAGCATCAAAATAATTACGTATAATACTCCAATTAATTATTAACAAAGACAAAATTTTTTATAGCACTATTATCATATTGAAATCTGTATAATTTTTTTACAAATCAACAAAATTATTTTTAAATCTGTATGTAGCTAAATTTTTAAATAAAATTCAATAAACTGTTTTTTCCATGCATCATTGGATATTTAAATACTACTCTGTATGATTAAATGACAAATATATCATTTACTAAGCTTTACTACTGAATCTCTTATTTGAAAGACATAGTTTGTGTTCTCTTACGCATCCATCCCATTTTATGTACTCGACTCCGCGCCTAGACTCATACGAGAGCTTGGTATTTGGTGCTCGCATGAAAGTTCCCCGCGAGCGCGCGCGCCGGTGATCCAAGAAACGTTTCTTCGGTAATAATCGTAAGAGCGCGAGAGGCATTCCGCAGTAACGGTAATAACAGTAGGTTCGAAAGTTCGACGTCATTATCCGCCTTCGACGAAAGAGCGCACGCGCGATCGCTTTGCACGAATTGACTTTATCGTCCTCGACGAGGACGATGACGAGGGACGGGGCGCAGCACCGGGAGGGTTCGAATCGTGAAGGACCAGCCGATCATAAGTGCACACCGAGCTCCGCTTCTGATTTTCCATCGTGAGCTTGTGTGTGCGCGCGCGCGCATTTGTGTGTGTGTGTGTGTGTGTGTGTGTGTATGTGTGTGTGTGTACACTTATACGTGGGTGGTTGAAAGGTGGAAGGAGGTCGGAGGTTAGTCGTTAAGCCTCAGCGCCAGATTAGTACCGGCGAGACCGAAACTTTAAACGAGATCATTTCTTAGCTTAACCCCTTCCCCGCTCCTCCAAATCCTCGATTTAAATCCGCTAATTGAAGACCGGCCCAAACAGCAGTGGATTCTTACCCCGCCGCGATAATTCTGGCGACGATGCCGAGCAACGGGAGACAAACATCCGACGTAACTTACGAATGCCGCCAACTTTCGTGCGTTACTTTTTAACTGAATTAACACAGGATCTACTGATCTTCTAATTGTTCCGCGTATAAACTGTGTAACTTAAGTATTCATAGTACGTACGACAATTGAATTACAATCGTAGATTATCAAAGTAAGTTGATAAATATCGCATAATAGAAATTACATATAAAAAAGACTTTATTTCAAAGATTTTAGTCCGGGACACGAAAAAATTACAATATATCATTAATATCAACGATAAAAACGAATCACGATATATTAAATCACGATTAAAACGAATTGTTGCTTAATTCTAGACAACTTCCTATTGATTCTAAAGAAGCAAAAACATTATATATTTTTAAATATTTTTTGTGAGTTTTATTTCTGATATACATATTTATATCTAAAAGAATATAACTTCATTATTTTACAAAAATAATTTTATAACTGATACCTTAGATACTTAAGCCATTATACAGCAGCTACGTATATTGACCCTTGTCCGAAGAAAAGTTACAAAAAGGTTACATCGTTCCGTCTTTTTCGTTTTTTTTTAAACGTAAAATCTAGAAAAATATTAGGTGTAGTAAAAAGAAATCCATTATTTTTCCATTCAATTTCATGCAAAAATAATGGATTTCTTTTTACTACACCTAATATTTCGAAAAATATTTCATATTAACATACAGGATGTTTCAGACTAACGCACCACCTGCTAATGACAAATTCTTGAAGTCATTTTGAGATGAAAATTTAATACCATAATGTCCAGATTAAATTTTTTTTTAATATAATGAATATCAAGAATTAGAAATATCAGTAATTTTATTTTCGCTTACGTAATATTACTAATATTTAATATTACTAATATTACTAATATTTATATTGATATTAACGAAAGGCAATTATTAGATTTTAATTTTAACACTTTGCATTGTACCATATCTGAACGCGCAAATTTTAGACTTAGACGGTATAATTTGCTAGCTTTTTTTATTATAATTCAAAAACTATTATAGCCTCGAGAGACATTTTGGTATTAGAATTTTGATCCCAAAATAACTTTAGGAATCTGTCATTAAGAGGTGATGTGTTAGGTCTGAGACACCCTATACATATTATGACAATATAAATAGAGTAATAATGGCAATGTGAGCATTAGGTGTCAAAAAGTTTGTCGGTTCAGTCGTCAGATATTACTATTTTTTTTCTATAAGAAATCTCAAGAGGAATTTATTCAACTTCTATGGGACTATTTAAAAAACGTTTTGTGATATATTATCAGATATATTATCAGATATATATAATTATATTATAAGATAACTATAAGAAATAATTCATGTATGTACCGCAATCACTCCGGAATTTATTGAAAAATCGAAATAATTTTTTATTTATATATTTAAAAAAAAATAAAGTTAACGAGAGCCATTTCAAACATCTTTTAATGTAAAATATAGATTCATATTTGTACTGAAACACATTATATAATTTCTATATTCATATAAACATGACTTTTATGTTGAAGGTCCTTTTTTGAGATCATATTTTATATGATTGAATTTGTTTTTATGAACAATATGCTATATCATTAAAATAAAAATATTTTATAGTATTTGAAAGATATCAATATTCTCTTAAAATCTCGTAAAATGTGATTGTGAAAAATTTTTTGCATGTAATATTTATCTTTTTTGAAATAAGTAACTTTTTTTATTTGTTTGTATCATTAACCCTATAGGAACATACATTTTTAATATTTTATTACAGAAACGACAAACAACACATTATAGAATATGATACACCTAACTCAATTTCCTGTGTTAATAACTAAAAATAAATTTTTTTTACATAAATTTTTTTTTTAATCGAAACGCCAAACATCTTAAGAAACAGAATAATAAGCAAACATCTGGACCGAAATTGAAATCGATAATCGGTTATTTTAGTTAAATCAAAAAATTAGGTCGAAATATTGTGCAGAATGAACTGGAACCATAATCGGGTCGAAAATTTTTTCTGGTTTTCAATTTTAGATCGCCTAAAATTCAGATTTTTTTAAATGTTATTAAATGTTTCATAAGAATTTTTTTATTTGAAAGAAGTCGGAAAATCTCCGTAGCTGTCATTGGTTCAAGTTCGAAGTTCAAATGTATATGTATATGACGAATATTTCCACGTTTTTCCATACTTTACACTAAAAATTGGAAACAGAGTAATGTATCTTCTATAAATGTATCTTCTATAGTTCCTTTAATCTACACTATGGAGTATTTTATAGACACAATAAAAATAAACCGAATATATCCTTTATTTGTAAAAATCAGATAGAAATGGACAGAAAAGCTACATGGCACAAAAGTAGGTGCCATATAACTTTTTCTCTCTAACGTAGAAAGAGTGAAAGAGATACACAACAGTTATCTTTCAAGACCCGAAACTTCCCCATTTCAATGATATTTTTCTTTTTTATGCGTTATAAGTTTCAGAATAATTAATTATACATCCGTATACAAACAAAAAAAGACCGAAATCCAAACAGTTACGGTCACTGTTATTTGTAAAAAGACTGGAATCGAAACCAAAAGAGTTGGGCCATAATTGTAATCGAGTAAAGGTTATAACCTCGGGACATAAATGTAATCGGAAATTTCATTTCGGTCTAGATTCTTAATAAGTAAATTTATACATTTTTATTAATAAAAAAAAGTTCTAATGGAAAGAGGAAATATTAATTATAAAAAAATCATTTTTTCATAAATTCGTATTTGTTAAAAAATTAAAACAAAAACTTCTCTTAAATAGGATTCCAAAAACTAAAAACTTTGGATTTAAAGACAAACTGTCATAGTCAAATATGTCAAAAAAACATATGACACCTACCTAATATTTTCTCGATCATTATTATTTAAAGATTATTTGCTCATTAATGATGATTTTTCTTTATTTTAATGATTCTTCACACATTCCTAAAGCTTTAAATTCAAGACACCTCGTGTATGTACATATACATACATATATACATATATACTATGATTAATGAATCATAAACAGTTTTTTCTTTTTTATCAGTCGTAGAATTATTTGAATGTGTCACGTGAGAGTGGTTCCCAAATTCTAAAATTCTATTGCTATATTGATAAATT